>NC_089525.1:13459693-13761104 GCF_963924715.1 Thunnus thynnus | reverse complement strand
AAGATGGAGCGTTTAAAATACATCAGTGGAAAGACCTTCAATGAAACCAGCTTTCCTCTATTGATAAAAGGAGGTGTTGACTGAAAAACAAAACAAAACAAAAAAAACCCTCTTTGCACATACTGACAAAAATGAAATGAAATGTCTCACTTATTAGTTTATAGCTCTCATGTGGCAATTAAAGACAAGTGGTGGAACTGTTTTGAATATTATTAAATTGATATCAATCTTTCTTGTTTTAATAAACTCTTTCTGTCTTTACACATTTTTAGTCATGCTGGAGTCATTGCTCTATGGGGGCTCCATGAGTGCATTGCCATGAAATCTGGTACAGATGTGGTGCCAAGAGGATGAATCCTGATAACTTTGGTGATTCATCATCAGATCAAATTTTTTTAATTTAAACCCTTCTACCTGAAGGCAACCATTTTTCAAGTTGCTTGTTTATAATGGCAGCAAACAGGTTTTTGTTGGTACTAATTTCTATCAACACAGTGCGATCCCTCGGGCGTGATGCAATGTTGTACAAATTGGGAGGAAATTTCTTTACAGCATGAGTAACAACTTACAAGACACATGGTTTATGCATGTGTGTTTTTCTATTTTTATAAGAAGTGTTCATGCGGGTGTATAGGCAACAATTTGAAATGACACATGTGCCCTGTTTGTACGGTCGCTGGTCTGTCTGTCTGTCTGTCTGTCTGTCTATCCGCACTTCAAAGGCATTTATGTATCAGATACACGGACCGGTCAAGGTTTCTTGGGGGTGCAGACAAGGTCAACAACATGTGCTATGACTACCAACCAGCCCCCTGCGGCTCCAGACTGCATCTGTTGCATTCCTCACAAAACAGAACAAAACATGGTCACCCCGTTTGTTTTGCATGAAAACACATCAGTGTCTACATCGGGGGGGGGGGGGGGGGGGGGCTTTAAATGCAAAGGTTGGGATACGTTAATGTGATTTACAATTCTATGACTGTACCACCTTTTGCCGCCATCTGTCACAGTGCTAGGAGCTCTAACTGCATTTCTAACTCAATAGGCCGCATTCCTCCCCCATGCACTTTCTATCAGCCCCCTGTACCAGGATCTTTCCTTTGTAAGCACCCCCACACTCACGTATCTTCTTAATCTCCTTTACCTACTCGTTGTTTACCCCCCTGTCTGCCCCTTGCTCTCATTACTGCACAGACATCTCGTTGTTTTCTGCATCTGTCTCCCTCCCACATTCATCTCTCTCTCTCTGTTCTATTTATTTCACTCTCACAGTCTGACTCTCTGCCCCTGTGTGTTAAACTGGAGCATGGAAACAGATTCCCTTAAGTACCTGCGCTGGAATCTCCTCTGCAATGATAACTCCAGACCCTTTCCATACAGAACTGGGAAAACAGTCAACTCAAACTCACATTTTCAGAGGGGAAAAGAAAAAACAAGCCATTAAAATATTTTTGCAACCTTTGAAATGTAAATTATTGTCATTGATGGGGTAACCTCTTTACTCAAGACGTTCGTCAGAATATTTATGAGCATGTAATCTTGGAAAGCATTCATTTGTGTATGATTCAAATGCTCATAAATTACTGTAAGCACCCGTAGCAGGAGACAGATGAGCTGTTGTCACCCAGATTTTCTTAATGCCACATTACTGCTCTGCCAGACCTCGCCTCTTTGCATGATCTGGCTCTGATAGAGTGGCGCACATCTGGTACCAGAGTTTCTGGTGCTGACACTTGAGTTAACCTCTGTCCTCTCACCAACCGGTGCCATGTCCCCAGGTGAGTTTGGTGTTCACAACATGGCAGGACACATCAATTCAAAGACAGGTAGAAGAGACAATTTGCTGACTAAATGCCACCTGGATTCTTCATTATTGCCTTTCATAGAGTAGGCAATAGGTCTTTAAAGTTTATGTATGCTTAAATAGTTCCACATCATTAATTGACAGAGCGACTGACTGATATATAGAGGTCATTCTGTGTGTGTTTATAGGCACAGTGGTGTGCAGTTTGTGAAGATGATTGACAGACACCCATGGCAGAAGAAGACCGATTTGGTCTCAAGTGAACCTGACGTGGTTGCGTCAGTAGGACTGGATCATCAGAACTCAATGAGGCCTTCCACTGTCTACCTCAGCCTATTCCCTGCTGCACAATCAATGAGTAATCTGTTTTCTGAGGCAGTATGGGAAAAGGGAATGTTCACATATTTGCGATCTGGTTATTGCTGTTATATGTTCTCACTGGTGGTTCTGTCTGGATTGAGTTTGAAGCAAGCAACAGTGAAAAAAGTTTTCTTCACATACTGAAAATGATAACATGCAGCAAAACATCCTTAGGGTGGGGGGTGGAGGGAGGTGAGGAGGGGGTTGTACTCATCAGTACATTTTCCTTGTGTGTGGTATTGTGCATGTTGTGACTGTGTCTGTGTTTTGTGGAAAGAGCGCAGCGCCACAGATAAGCATCCTTAGGGAACACTAGAGGCTGGCGTACAATACAAGGCAAACAGCATCTAAACCTGTGAGATGATAGACTTTCAAGCTGCCCTCCGCGTCCAGTGCAGCACTCTGTTTGTATCTCGCCAGTGGCACTTAACAACCACTTTCTTTTCATTCAGCCAAATAACACATATTGATACAACCAATCGTATTCATGGAAAAGTCAAGCTGAAGTGATGAAAATGAGTTTAAGTGAGAGGATTGCCTTTTGTTCCGACTATCTCCTAGGAGAAAAGGGTTATCACCAGATCACATTTTCCATAAGGTATTTTCAGTGGCAAAGAGGTAGTTAAGTTTGAACAGAGCACGAGCAGTGAGTCACTTTTCAAAAGGGCCCTTAAAAGCGACAAAGCCACTAAAATTGTCCTTTGATGTTCTGCTCCAAATATTATCATGTGGTTAGACACGATGTATTACTTGATCACTTAGCAAAGTGCAATTAATCTGTTTGATAACAAGCGCCGAGATCAAGAACAATGATACTGATGAAATACATCATCAGTTTATATCCTGTCTGCATCGAGACAATGAAAAGAGTTCCATTTATGTATTCACGGCTGCATGTGATAGAGAAATCGCCCACAAGTGCATGACACGCACACGGTGTAATGAAACGCCTTTATTAAAACGCATATTGCCCTCCTCGTGGCAATTTCCATGATTGTTGAAGACACACAGGTCTCCACCCTTGAGCAGATTTATTTTCACACATGCTGGGTGAGGTGTCTGCAATTCCTCCCCACCCTGTCATTGTTTGTTCTGCTGTTAAGTGTGAATATGAGCAGAGGCCAGGCAGAAATATAGCCTTGTTTAAGGCCTTCTCTTGCTCCACTGAGTACCGTTTGCTGATGTCACACTAACCCAACAGCTTTCCAGACGTCTGAAGTCCGCCGTGTCCCTCAGTGTGGTGAGAACCAGCCTTTGAGATTCTGCAGTTGTTCTCAGAGAGTTCTCCCTGATTCCAACATGACATATCCATGCATGCATAATGCACCAAACACATTTCTTAACTGTTTTCAGGGCAATGCATTGGTGTTAATAGGTTAATGGTAGAATGCATTAAATCTTTTTCTGTGTTGTGTTAAGCTGAATTGCAAATGACGTGTGTGACCATGTTCTGTGAAGTCATAGCTATGTTTTCTTGTACTGGTCTGTCTCTCTAATTACTCCTGTGCTCATGTCTGATTTTTTGCACACATACCTTTTGTCTAAATGAAGTAATGTGGGCAACTCAGAACAGCGGCTCTTTGATCACCTGGATGTACACCAATGACAATATGTTAAGATGAATGCAGACTTTCCAATATGTGCTCCATATTGACTTGAAACGGATGCACACATGATGAATTCCCCGCGTCCAGACGTTGAAGCATGCAGAGAATGAAATGGAAATCCTATCAAACCCAATAGTACATCTTCTTGCTGTGTTGCACAAAAAAAAAATGGAGACAGACATATAGTCTGCAAACACACAAAACAAATAATACCTCCATTCCTCTTCCTCACGCACATACACACACATAAAGCCCTGTTGCTCCAACACACACACCTCCCAAATGAATCACCCTCCCAAGTGCTTAGCATCATCAGCATTCCCTGAATCAGCCGTGACTGCAGAGCACAACTGCATGACATGAGAGTCTCAGGGGTCAAATGAAATGCACACTCTAAGTGCCACTTCATCTTCAAGGCATAACAGTGAGCAGCAGCTCAAGAGCAAACTCAAATAACACCAGATTGTGTCGGCCATTGTGCTTCTCTCGCCGGTTAATGAGCCTGCATGGCGGTACATTGTAAACCTCAGTCCTTTCGCACTTTTCTGCGGACACGCATGACTTCTCCCCAAACGGGCTCTCCTCCAGCCCCTACTGTCTGTTTATGTAGACTACCACCAGGGCGGCATGGAATGCACCTTCAACACGCTCCGCTCACACACATCCCTGAGACGAGGAGTCTGCCTCAACCTGCTGATATGAGCTGTTTGTGTTTTACTTTTACACGGGGGTAAATGTTTTGATTCAAAGGCCGTTACTATTTTGCTAGTCACAATAGCTTTGTAGTGGAGGGGTTTGCTGCCGTGCTGATGGATGGACGGCCGCTCCCTGCCTCCAGTGAGCGGTTGAATGAGAGAGGAGCTGTCATCACCCGGCTGCCGACACTGTTGCCTAAAGAGAGTGGAAGGCAGAGGGGGGGGAGGTTAAGGAGGTGGTGGGGAGGAAGAGAGCAGAAATTGGATGAAGGGCCAGCAATGGACAATGTGTTGAAGTGGGAGAAAATGTCAAGGAAAGGAGTAGGCCTAAAAGAAAGAGAAGAGAGAACATGTGTGATGGAAGAGGAGGTCAGGAGGTCAATATTGGGTGCAGCTCACCTCACACCCCTATCCCAGAAGGCTTCAGCACTGCAGAAAGGGAGTCTGTATTACGTAAAAGGGGAGAGCAGGTGGTACTGTGAAGCACACAAAAGCCTCGCTACGCAGCCTGTGATCAACAGTCCTGCTGGGCTGTTAGAGTTCACGGTTAAATGCTCCAGTGACTCTGGGGTCCCATGACACGATGAAAAGTTTCACAGCATTCAGTAATGGGGAGACTATTACACTGGTTGCTATGCATTGTGTTGGACGGCCGCGTCAGAGGATGACGGCATCTCATAAATCTTCAGAACAAAAGGAGTAAACGAATGAAGCAGCATCTCTCCGAAGACATGGAGGAGGAATTAATGGGGTATAGCCTATTAAAGATGAGAGTCGCGCACTCATAAACACAGATTAGCGCTGATCTGCTCCTTCAGTGACATCAACTGTGTGTCGGTCTTCCCGGCATAAGACGTGTTTGTTTCTGTGGGGCTTTCTTTTTTTTGTTGTCTTACCAAGATCACTGTGAGCTATAAAAATACAAGTCTCTGTTCAAACATGTCTAATTACTACTCTAATTGGACACCTTGATGTTCACACACCGTTATAAAGCCTAAAATCTAATTTGATGCAGATATCAAAAACCTGTGGGATGAACACTGCTAATGAGTTCACATTAAACTAGCATTGAACTATAAGCATATGTTCAAATTCCTTCAGATTCCTTAAAGAACAATCAGTAAAAGGTGTGTTGTAGCAAACTGCTCTGATCATGTCTGCAAGGCTGCAATTCACTGATTTAAGAACAGTCTCACAGTGCCTCCCATTGGTGACTCCTGCAAAGTGCATGTGTTTGCACAATGTGATTTTTTTTTTTTTTGCCCCAGAATGTGTTGAAGTTAATTTAAAGTGAACACAGAAACAAACCAAGGTAATAAAAAGGTGCTTAAATCTAAGCAGTTTGAGTGAGTATAGAATATTTTTATAATGTCCAAACTGATTCTGGGTTTGTTGCATCTATGATCCTGCAGCCTACAGCAAGTCATCAGTAATTGTGCAATACTGAAAATGTTTTATTATCAAATTCACTTTCATGTTTATCATGTCTTTAAAAGAAGAGTGACAGAAGTGTGGAGTGGGACCACAAACCCGCTCCCCTGACCCCACAGTGAGACAAACAGCTTGACTACAGTTTCTACTGTATGTTTCCAGAGTTATGTCACCTCTAAAAGTTTGTGGATTGCCCCTTTTATGGGGATGAGGACAGTGAAGATTGAAGGAGTCTGGAGGAGAACTTGAAAGATGATGAAAGATGCTTGAAGTAAATTTTAAACAGAGCCACTGCAGTTCTGCACCTCAAATGAACTGAAAACAAAGTGGCACTGAGAAGAAAACAACACAGCAGACTGTTCTTCAGTATGAAATAGTACATCTTCTTAATCCTTACTTGAGCATTATTTACTGCAGCATTTAGGGGAAGCAGCAGCAAGACAGGGGAGCCAGACAGGACCAACAAAGTAGTGAAAAGGCTGGCTATCATGGGGCTGAACCCAACACCCTGGGAAGAGTAACACACAACCTTTTCTTTTACCTCCTCTGTGATGAGACGATACATGAAGAACCTTCAGTTTCCTGCTCATACCTCGAGGGTGGAGCCATTGTGCAAGTATCAATCACAACTTCCTGTACTTTCTGACCAAACAGCCTCACACTAAAGCTACCAGGGGGAGCTAAAGCAACTACCTACAGTGCTTATACAAGCTTAACATGGCAGTATATGACAGTGCCTGCACAATTATATGAGGCACCTTGTCATCTATCAATGTGAAAAAGAGAAAAAAAGTTATGGTGGGTGTATGCTGCATATATATTTTAAATGCTCCCACATATTCCTATATTGATGTTGGACTTTTTTATAATGCAAACCCTTACTGGAATCCAGGTTATTCACATAATATAAATGTTTTGTACTGGTTTTGTCAGGTGTGTATGCAGTACTCATTTTCTCTTCTCTTATTTTAATATTTTCCTCAAATGTATCCTGTTACTGTTTGTTACTGCAATGCACACAGTTACCCCACAGTATCATTCAAGTTTAATCTAACCCACTCATATCTAAGAGTTCAGTTGGCTAGTTGTGTAAATCAGGGAGGGCAGTGATGAAAGTGACTCAGCGCAAAGTTATCACACTAAACTCAAATAAGAAACAACCCAAGATGATGTAATACACTGAGCATTTAGAGGAGAGGGTGAACACTATTCTTTATGTTAAAAGCAAGAGATCTGCAGCAGAAATCAGGGCTTATATTCAAAGAATGCTGATCCAATTGTGCTCTTGGCAGGACAAAACATTTGAGTGATTTCGTGTTTGTGTGTGTGTGTGTGTGTGCGCGCGCGCACGTGCGTGTGTGTGTGTGTGTGTGTGTGTGTGTGTGTGGCCTGCAGATATTTTGACAGAAATCCAGCTGGTTGTGTAACCTACCAACCATCTCTCTCCCCTAATTTCCCATTAGTTCTCTACTGTGAGCAAAAATGCCTCAAAACTTCCTTGTCCTGTACATGAGAAAAATGTCTGCCTGGTAATACTCGAAGTCTTGGTGATAGTGGATAGAGCCAGACAGAAAATATTGGACAGTTTTTATCTTATTACAGATGCATTAGTATAGACTAATATGTTATAAATTTGCAGTACAAAAATGCCAACATATGTTTGTGTGAATTTAGAAGCAGTGTTGCTGTTACATAGTTTGTCCACCAGAGAGCATAGTCCAGCTCAGTACACATCTTCTTCAATAACTGATAAACAATCAAATTCTTCAACATTTATTAAAACCAAATATTTGGAGATGTATGTTTTAACACTTAGATTTCATTGTCGGTCTTAAAAATCAAGTGCACCTAGTGGAATTATTAACTATTCTGTTAGTTCATGAACAGGGGAGAAAGTGGTGAGACTTGTCATGCTTTTGTAATACTTCTGACATGCTCACAATAACTGACATGCTCAGCTCACAAATGCTGACATGCTGATGTTAAGTGGGTACAATGTTTACAATGTTCATCATCTTAGTTTAGCATGTTAGTGTGCTAACATGCTAACTAATTAGTACAAAACACAGCAAAAAATGTAGCAGAGGCTGGTGAGAACAGGAACATCATTAGTTTTGTATGTATTTGGTTATGATCAGAGAATCACCAAAGTGGTAACAATTCATTTTGAGGGAGGCATGAATTACCAAACTCTATGGGAATCAGTCCAATAGTTTTTGAAACATTTCACTCATTCCACATGCCAACCTCATGGTGTGTAAAACTGAGGGGATCAACAAAGTCAGTAGGATTCATCATCTGAGAGCCATGAATGTCTGTCCAACATTTCACGGCATCCAACCAATAGTCTTGTTGTTGAGATATTTAAGTATGGACCAACAGACAACATCCCCATCCCTAGAGCTATGCCACTAGCATAGCTAAAAATGTAAGTAAGCTTTGTGGAAAAAAGGGTCTTCCAAATGAATGTATTGTAGTGAGAAAGAAATGAGCACATATACAAATACAGTCCGTAGGACTTTACATGGAAGAGCTCCCAACATCTTTTCTGTTTATAAAGAAAGTAATACCAGAGTGAATCTAGCAAACTTAAATGTTTATAAATTTGGGATGTATTTTTTCCCCTGTATGCTAATGCCATAGAGTGGAATAAACTGCCCCCTAGCTGTAATTAATCATGTCAAGGTAAAAGTGAAACACTGGCTGAAGGCATTCCTGCACAGGATGCAGATAATTATGTTTCTGATGTCTTTTAAAACTGGATTTTTGTGTGCTTTCTTTTGTTAATACCCTATACCTTGCTTGCTTCTTGAAAAATTGTTTTTCTCCTTATAAATGCTGTCATAGACCAAACTGAAATTTCAGACTGATTTTATGCAGTAGCTGTGGCTTCTTTTCAATTCTGCCTCGTATATTCTTATATTCTTAATAAACATACCTTAGTAAATATATTATTATTATTAATATTATTATTATTATATTTTATTATCATTATCACTAGCTGTAGTCAGGACTTATCACAGGCTCCTATTATGGTTAACTAAGGAAGTGCGGTGAATCGCTCCCCGATGACATCGATGGATAACTCGCAGGAATAGTAGTAGAGCACAGATAAGACCAGAGGTTAGATGGAATATGGCTCTCTCCAGAGGTTTGAGATGCTGTCAGCGGGTTTTCTCCTGGATACCCGTGCTTATAATAACCTCCGTGGTGCTGTGGTCATACTACGCCTACGTATTTCAGCTATGTCTTTGTAAGTATGAGTATTTGTTGTGATTTCGACCGGTTAAACTGTAGACCGCAGATTGTCACACAGCAGTGTTGACAGAGATAACGTTACAGCTAGCAAAACCAGGCGGAAGTGGTTTAAGGGTGTTAGCGTTTATTTCGTTAACACATTTAGCTTTTAAAAAGAGGCACGTAGTCTATGTTTTATTTCAACTCAGGTGTCAGGGTATTCATACAAAGACTGGCTAGTGACTAATCTCTCTTGTAGTGTTAGCCGGTGTTGTGTCGAAGTCTGTTACCCCCTCAAATAATGTTCCCCTGCTGTCAAAATTGTGTTTTCCGTAGCACCACTTCCGCGGTTGGGTTTAGGACTTATGGTTAGATTAGACGTAGTAGAGCTAACTGGTTGGGGTTTATGTAAACTTGGGGTCTGGTAAAACACCCCAGAAGACCACTGGTTGGGTTTAGGGATAAAGTTAGGTGCAGTTAAAGGTAAGGGGAAATATGCATCGACGGGGGAACAGACTTCACCATAACACCTGTTAATGTTGTTCCTTTTAAATAGTCAAACCAGTGTTAGTAGAAACATTTAACTACTTTATTGTAAGTCCCTGGTGTCCAGTCTGTATTTTAAATATGCCTTATTCTTGTTTCTACAGTTACACTCACCAACACATTGGAAAAAGGTGAATTAACCACTCATTTTTATTTGCTACAAGCATTGTGCTGCTAGACAAAGTAAGTTCATTTCATTAATCGTTGTGACTTTGTGTTTGTAGTGGCCTATCTACTGGTGTTTCATGTTTGCTTTGTGATGTTCTCCTGGACCTACTGGAAGTCCATCTTTACCCCTCCTTCATCACCATGCAAAAAGGTATCCTGAGCATAATGTTATTGATTTATCGGACCATATATTGAGTCTGCAGTGTGTAAAAAATCAGGTGTTGATCATAACATGTTTTTTTTTTTTTGCCTTAGTTTCAGCTGTCATACTCAGACAAGCAAAGATACGAGATGGAAGAGAGGCCAGATGCTCAGAAACAAATCCTGGTTGAGATTGCGAAGAAACTGCCCATCTTCACTCGAGCTCAGTCTGGAGGTGAACTATCTTAACTTTGACACTGAAGTCAAGTCAAGTCAGTTTTATTTATATAGCACTCTGCATACACAATGGTAGTTCAAGGTGCTTAACATCAGCATAAAAGCAATTGATCAACAGGATAAAATTATTTTAATGCAAAGTTTAAAAATACAACAATTAACAAAAACAATCAACAAAAAATAGAAGGAAACCCAAAAAACAATAAAAAGTTGAAAAACAGTTGCCACACACACTCAGGCTGGTTATAAGCTTGAGAAAGCAGAAAGGTTTCAAATCTCATTTTAAATGTGGAAACAGTAGTGACTGATTTCAGATCATCTGATGGTTTGTGAAAGGACATCATCTTGCGCATAATCCGTGTGTGTTGTAAACAAGTAGGCAGGAGCAATTAGCTTTGTGCGCTCCTGAGCATCCCCATCCAGGGTAATAAGCCAGTGTATCTCTTTCATTAGTGTTGATTGCTGAGACTAAGTTCTGGGCTGCAGGAAGTAAGCGAAGGGTAAGCTCAGCTCAAATGTCGTTCATTCACCTGGCCATCCTCTTGTCTCTAGCTATCAGGTTCTGCGACCGCTGCCAGGTACTGAAGCCTGACCGCTGTCACCACTGCTCAGTTTGTGAAACGTAAGTCACTCTTTCCTCCCCAATCCATTCATCTAGAGAGATTGCTCTAGGGAAGGAGATATTTGTTGGCCAGGGACTGGTCTGATAATTAGAAGGTGTCACTTTGTTGGTTCACTATCTCATAGAAAGAATCAGAGCAGTGGTTTAATTTATACAAAAAGGAATCAGCAGACTGCTGTCAGAATGAATTAAAAGTTGGACTGGAGGACAAGACAAATTACAATAAGAGTTTGATGATGTGAGTTATATTATCAAGATTGTAATACATAAGAAACACTGTCCAGCTGATTTGTAGACACTAATGTTTTGTAAGGGCATGTATAATCAAATCAGTGACCGAAGTTTAAAGTTTTTTCTTTTTAAGGTGTGTTTTGAAGATGGATCACCACTGTCCCTGGTAAGTTTTAACCTTGTCTGTATTTCCCTTTGAGAAGGAATTTATGTATAAATAAAATTTTCTGACATCATAATTTATTTTTCTTTCAGGGTGAACAACTGTGTTGGCTTTTCCAACTACAAGTTTTTCCTGCTTTTCCTCTCCTATTCCATGCTGTACTGTGTATTCATCGCATCCACAGTCTTTCAGTATTTCCTCAAATTCTGGGTGGTAAGTGTCTTTAGTCCAGATGGTCACTCATGCTCAACATCTTAAAATGCAGTCATAGAGCAGATTTGAGTTGTAGTCAGCAGTATCGGTATTCCACAAGAACAGAGGACCTGTCATGAGTTACACATTGTTTTTTCACTGTCACTGCTTTTTTTTGCACTTTATTACAATATCTATCACATCTGTTATATTTCTGATTCATATTTTGATCTTCTTTAAAGTACTGTCTATATACTGTTATCACATGTAGATACATAATGGAAATTATTCAAGTATCAATATACACGTAATTCTAACACCCATAGACAATCATGTACCTTTAGCAGCAATATCCACCTGAATTACACTAATGTATAGTGTACTATAGCATATTAACATTATTGAACAGTGTATACTCAGCAAATAGTATATTACAGTTAAGGTTATATCTCTACTTTCTATTCTATTTGTAGTTATTCTGTCTGTCTGTCTTTCTTTCAAGTCCACCATTTTGCTCAAGTTTCTAGCTCTCCTGTTTCTCTCTCTCAGGGAGACTTGCCAAATGGGCCCGCAAAGTTCCATGTCCTCTTCCTCATGTTTGTGGCACTCATGTTCTTCGTCAGTCTCATGTTCCTCTTTGGTTACCACTGTTGGTTGGTGGCCAAAAACAGATCCACTTTAGGTAAGTCTTTCTGCATTTACCTGTATTTACTTTTATAAAACTGCTCAATTGGTGGAAGAATGGACAAAAACTGAATTTCTATGTGTTATAAATTGTGGTCCTTTGTAAAAAATATAAATGTGGAAAATTACAAAAACATATTCTGACCTACAGTTGTTTGTTCCTTTTCCAGAGGCCTTCTCAGCTCCAGTTTTTGTCAGTGGACCAGACAGAAATGGCTTCAATGTTGGCATACGCAGAAACCTGCGTCAGGTATTTGGAGAGGATCGGAGACTGTGGTTCATCCCTGTCTTCACAAGGTGAGCTTACTTTCAAGACGGCAAGCGAGGATCATAATTTGCTTGATGTTTCTACTCAATTTTCAGTGATGCTTGACGTTTGTAATGCACCTGTGCACTTTAATTTTAGACTTTGCTTTATAAAAGACATTTGGTTTGCAGAAGAATTTTGCAACAGAGAATAAAAACATTCTAAGTGCACAAACTAAATGATATACATAGAACATGAACAGCTCATAGGAAGCGATAGGGAGCTGGTGACTGGATAAATTTGACTGTAGGTGCATAATACAAAGTTCTTCTACATGTAGCAGAACTGGAGCTAATTAACAAAATGTAGAACGAGGGATTGGATTAAGACTGGGTTCTTTAACTAGCCTCCATCTTCTTTTGTGCAATGTACATGTCAGCCAAGGGAATGGTCACTACTTCCCCTTGAAGAATCGCAGTGAATCCCAGAATCCCTTATTAGCTAATGAGGAGATGTGGGAGGAGTCAGATGACGGCTCTGAGGAAGGAAGCTTGGGTGAGTCACTTTAATTTTGTCATATGCTTATTTCTACATGCTCTCCGCAGTTCCAAGAATACAAAGTTCATTTCAACATCTTAAAGTTGAAATCAGTGACTTTTACATTGAGTGCGCATATACAGTATTATGATAGGCAGCGTCAGCACTGTCACACAGGATAGGTGCGGGATGACATTTCTTAGTAGCAGTCTGAAAAGTGTCAAACCACAGTAAATGTGCTGGTTTCAGTGTTTAACCACAAAAATAAATAAACTATAGCTATACAAAAAAATGAGTCGCTTAAAAGGTTTAACTGAGGGAGACTGGTGCCACCAGAAAAAGAGATCTTCTCTTCCACAGACACTTTGATTATACTGTATTTCCAAGTAAATGCCTTGCCTGAGTATCCAGATGTTGCCAACATTTTAAAGTTTTTTAAATTATACCATAAGTAGCAATTGTGGCTTTGAAAGAGTTTGTAATTCAGCACTATGTAATAGTAAATTTGAAACTGCTTTTAATTACATTAAAACTGAATTGTGATAAAGTAATTTAAAACAATTACATGCAGTAAAAGTCTCCTGAGCTGCTTAATGTCCCACTGTAACCATCATAATCTGCATTACCAAACCAAAATAGTTATGTCAATGCACTTTTCTTCACATAACACGGTGACATTATTGTTTACCACTGATCTTGATGCACTAAAAAATAACATCAGTGTAATTTTAGTTTTTCTTGTCTAAATCCATTAATCTGCCATATTTAGAAACAACTATTGGCCATCCTATTAGCTTTAGCCTTACCTTACCTCCCAGGCTTTGTTGTCTCCCAGTGTTTTAAAAATCCATTACTGACAGCTTGCAGAGTCATACAACATGATTATGTATTGCTGTTTGTCAAATATGACCTCATCATGCATTTAATTACTTTGCTGCAAAGTTAACTGTCCTCTCAAGCTTGACATGAATTTTCTGCCCTAATAAAGGTTTCTAGATCACACTGCCTGTCAGTCTATCATAGAAATGAAAACAAATAGTGTTAAATGACTACACGGGTCCTATAAATGTACCGTTTTTAAATATTCTTCTGAAAGGTATTTTTATAAATTGTCAAGATGAATTCTGATTTTAGTCACTTGCAACATCAAGTGTTTGCAAAATATTTTTCAAAGTCTCAGTAGCACTTGATTCTCACTTGATTTCACCATTTCTAATAACAGAAGAATTTTCTGGAACCTGAAAATACAATAAATGCAATAAATCTGGATTCATATTTAGACCCCAAATTTTCCATAACTCAGTTTTCCATAAACATAGAGGACACACACCTAAAAATGACAAAACAAAACAGTATCTAGTGTAGAAAGTCAAAAAGCACCCAATTTAAACAGCTAGGAAGAGGACACACTGTCACCTTGGAGGGAAAAAGTTCATTGAACAACAGTAATCACACCAAGCAACTGCGCATGAGAATGTGCTCAAATTCAGTAATCTGCAGGCACCAATCTCACCCCTCATTTAGTGTTGTGATGCTGTGTTTGGGTTTGCACCACAACATTCTGCTACCACCTGGTGGTCATATGCATCACACTGTAACCACTGTGTGAGCTGAATCAGTTACAACCAAGATGCGGAAAACTTAAAAATGTCTCTTTTTTTTTTTTTTTTTTCATTTCAGTTGAGGACCACGACCCTTCTGTTACCATAGAGATGGAGGAATAGTAATTTAATGTAAGGACAATTCACACTGGTACAGAAGATGTAGATTTCTATCGCACACACTGTGTTTCAAGAGGCAAATGCATTCCAAATCTCGTGGATGTTCAGACACTCCGAAAGAATTGTGAAGAGGGCCAAACGTGTGGATGAAACCTGCATTTGGACTGTCATTGCCGCTCTTACCCTGGTGTTTTACATAACAATGATAAAGAGAAGAACTGGATGGACAACCAGCAGCATCACGTCATCCCCCCTCATGGATAGATGAACGACAGTATCGTTTGTTTTGGGGGAAAGAAACCCTGAAAACCTGTCAAATATCAGCTCACATATGTACAAGACAACAAACCATGGGTGTTACGTTTCTCTCTGGTTGTTCATCTCAAGGCGTTGGCCTCTATTAATTACTGTAAATTGGGAAGCTTCTATCTGGCACTGTACTGTTTTTATATGCCTCTGTTCCAGTGTTGGGCTGTGAGTTTACAGTGTGTACAGTGTTGCACCTTAGAGCCTGGTCTGTGCTGGGTGGCATCTAATTTGACCTCACACTCATATTACTCCGGAGGTCTATTGTAGCGATTCAGTTGACTGGCCTGATCAGTTAGGGTCTTGCAGCATATTATCATATTTTATTTTATTTCCTCGACAAAGCATATTAGAATACCTGACTTAACCTGCGCCTTACATATCTATTTATATATTCCTGTGTTTTTGGGAATCCATTTTCTCAAAGAATGTATCCAGCACCCTGCTTCCGAGTGCCAACATTTTAGGCGGCACACAAGAGAACCTATCATACGCTTTAATAGATATTTTTCAGCATTACTACGTATGTCTGATCAGACTGGTGACAGTAATAAAAACAAAACTAGCTTCAGTTCACAGCTACAGCTTATATTTTTTTGAGAAATCATGCTGAAATCTCACCCAGATTATGTAGAGCTGAGTAAACATAATGTACATCTTTTTTTTCTTTTTTGGAATCATATCCTGAATCTACTGGATATCATGTCATGAATGCTGTTTTAAAAAAAAAATGCAGTGATCCGTTTGATAAGTCTGGGATGTGCATACGAAACATACTGTGATAGACATTTTTTTTTTACTAAATACTTGTCACAATCTTGTTTCTTACCATATCAGCCATCCCAGATATAATAATAGTTCTGTGTGGATGCAAGGAGGCAGGGGAGTGAAGTGAAAATAGCTTTCGTTATAGGCACAAAATAATATATAGAGGAGGACACGTGTTCTTCTTTGTCTATGTTTAGTTTTTGATCTTTTTAACCATGCAGTTAACTGTACGCATTTATAATGACTGATCCTCATCCACTGGTTGGTGGAGGTCAGTGGTCTTCTGCAATATGATCTATTTGTTTTTCTACCTGTGTTTATGTATTTTGAAATTTTTAATACCAATGAAACAGATTCTCCTCAGTGGGACTGTTCATGGTTTGTATGTTTGTGTATTTACTTATTAGATGTCCGCCGGTACACTTTGTTGAAAACCTTTTCTTTAACCCGTCTGTTCAGTTCCAGGGCGATTTAAGCCTTTATGGTGTTTGATCTTGACACTTTTACTTGCTTTATCAGATCTCATTTTCTATGTTGGCTCAGCCAAATCAAATGCTGCTCTTGTCTGAGAAATACTTCAAGTCATCTATTGATTAAAGTTGTATGTTGTTTTTATGTGAGGTATGATTCACAGTGTTTGAAATCATTAGGAAAGATGTCGATGTTGAGTGTTTCATGTTGTCTTGTGTCTATTTATTGTTAAGATTTTCTGCTTTTTTCCTGTGTATTGAGTTTACTGATTCATAACTGCTGCAGGCAGTGTCTGTATATTTTGTTCCATCAAGTGACACTTAAACTAAGTATTGAAGTAACATGCATTTATCAAATACTTGGACATTTGTAACAAGATGACAAATGATACCCAGTATTTTACATGACAAGTTTGCAGACAGGAGTTCAGTATCACTAGAGAGCAAATGTGGTCCCTTCTTAAAATGTCTTTGGAGTATGTGACTGTGGCGCTTCCCCTTTTCAGTACCTCTGAACCACCAAAAATACTGATACTGTTTCATTTGCTGTTCTGTCTGTTAACAAATATAAATCTTTATTGATCCATCAGTTGTAACATGCAAAATAAAATGATCCAACTTGAACTCTTGACATGACTCAGCATTGTTTTGTTTCTATAGCATGAGTATACACAGCAAAAAAAAAGGGAAATAAAATAAATACAGTCGATCAGATTAATCATTTTAGGTCAGTTTAGGAGATATCGTAGTATTTGGCACAACAAGGAGAACATGAGATACATTTAAATAAACCAGACAAAATATACTTGAAACAATTTACAGATCATGTTCCTCAGGTTGTCCTTGGTTTAGTCGGTGCCAAAGTACCTCTGTCCGAAATGTGTTGGAGCCACTGGATGAACCTCTGTGGTCAAGATGGTGATATCTGGGAACTCCTGGATTATAGATTTGGCCCCTAGGAGAAAAGAGAAAAGACGTTAGATATCTCATTCTTTTCTCAACTTTATTCAACCATAAAGTCTCTTTAGATACATTCTGACTGCATTCGACATCAGTCTCTATTTACTTTTGTCGTGCATTATATTTACTGTCCACCATTTTATTTGAGTGTCTGAATTCTGAGTGTTAAATTCATCTATTAGTGCTTTCAAATATTCCACAATGGAACGAATCCTGTCTATGGCATGTTCACTACTTTCTGCTTACACTTCCACAGTGCAATGCCGAAGTGATTTCAGACACAGCCCATTTCTTTTGCAAGAGAGACAACATTCACAAATATGCATGATAAAATAGGAATAAAAGGAGACTATTTACACAGTTACATTTTTCAGAAAATATTTTGGATGTGACCAAATAATGGAAACGGGGAGATGAAGGATAAAAAGGATAAAGTCTACGCAGTAGTAGTGTAATCCCATGTATGCATGTACCATGTCACCATATTGGATGAAGTTTTTAAAATTATCCTAATGCGTTACTGCTTTTGTTAGAAATGAGTAAAATTAACAGTTAAAAGAGAGAAACAGCAGCTTAGGAAATTTTTGGTAATAAGTCCTTCAGATTTTGATACTTTTTTGGACATTTTGGTCTGATGGTGTCACTCCTAGAGAGAACATTTCTAAACATCCTCCTCTGGGAACCATTAATATCCGCAGCAAATGTCACCAAAATCTGGCTATTAGATGTCCTTGATGGACGGAAAGATACACCAACCATCTAAATGACATCACCACACTCAGGCCCTGATACTAGTGGTGCAAAAACCAAAAACCTACTTACAGTTAATGGAAAAAAACTGTTAAAAGGATGAATTCCTCAAATTACCCCATAATTTCAAATATTATCTTTAAACCTTCAAAATCTACCTGTATTTTGCAAGATAAACCTAATAAACAATTTCTGGTCTAGTTTTAAATGCTGGGCAGCTTTGTTCGCTAGTTTGAAACCATTGTTGATTGAACCTGGGCAACACCGATCATTAGCAGTGTTATTGGATGGCAGTGTGGTTACCAGTCGTATAAAGGCAGTGATACAGCAGGAACAAGAGTAGAGAGGAGAGTGCAGAGGAGATTGGAGGCTAAATGTGTGATGTGGTGGGTAAACAAAAGTAAATTGGTGGTGCAGCGAGCTGGCTGTGGTGGTATACCATGAGGCGTGGAGAAGAGGCTGAGGAGGATAATATGTCTGGGCTGGACTCCGTGCTCTATCAGCACCCTCACTGCCTCAATCACAGTGTTCCCTGTACCTGCAGACACACACAATTTAAGGTTACAAGTTTGGGTCACATTTCACACTTAAAAACATCACTTTTTTTTCTTTTTTTTACAGAAAGACAAATAAGCCAACAACAGAAAGAAACACAGTGTTCATTTAAAACGTGCCTACTCCATTTTTACAATGAATCAGGTTAATAAAGCATCGTGACATAAATTTATAATTTGACTGTTTGCATTATGTTATCATCTCAAAAACGTTCTGAACTGTATGACCACTGATCTGTACATGAGTCTGGGCCACTTGGCAGGCTTTAATGTCTGTGACCTTGTTAGCATGCATCAATGCAACCATATGTTACATCATTCTGACATAATTAAACATACCTTAAACCAGGCTCGCCATCATATATATATATATATATATATATATATATATATATATATATATATTTTATTTATTTATTTATTTTTTAAATTGAGGGCAGAAAAATGCTGAAAGATACTATTTTTGCTGGCCCTCATTATGCTATTCAGCAGCTTGATGGCTATCTCCCAGGCAGTGTATAATTTCCCCCATGAGAGCTATAATTATCAGAACAGTGTGAATGGGCCTGTGTGATGTGGAAATGTAGACTTGGTGGTGAAGGTCAACTCAAGGGAGATCTCTCAAAATGAATAAATACATGAAACTGTTTCTACATTTGCACCAAAATGCACATCTCTTGACATTTATGTGCCTCTGTCGGTTGTAAACTGGAGTCATCAGTAGTATAAACTACAGCACAGCTCAGCCCGCTGTTACTCACTGAGGATGGGGTACATGAGCAGCACTTTCCTCCGGTAAACATCTGGGGGGAACTTGGCATAGTAGACCTTGGCTTTCTGTGTCTCCTCATCACTCTGAATGAGGATTTTGCCGATGCGAATGGAGCGGCAGCAGTCGCGGAGACCTTGCTCCATGGCCTCACCTGTGGAGAGACACACAGAACACAACTGGGATGGAAATGTTGTTCATTTTAAATTCATTTATTGATGATGCTTCCCAATGGCCACAAAAACATCAAGATATTCTCATTATGCCGCATACAGTCAGCAGAGGGGCTGTGATACACTATTACAGTATTTTAGTAGTAGATTTCTTGCAGTGACATCATCATGTCCTCATTTTTTATGAAATACACTTACCGAGCACTTTATTAGGAACACCCCATTAAAATTAATGAGGGGCTATTATTAATAATATTAGGAGCACTTTTCAATGTAATGCAGTCCAGTACACCACCACCACCCACTACGACCTCAATTATAAACATAAAATAGAATTATCACCTTCCTGACAATGTCTGACGGGTGTTCCTAATAAAGTGCTCAGTGAGTCTTTATTACAGTTGCTAACTTGTTTGACTGCTATCCCGTCCAATACCAATATTACTAGAGCACATACTGTATTGTTCCTTTTGACTTCCCTATGGAGTACGTGTGTTATGCTTCTGTAATTCCACAATCTCAACCATCAAAACTAATGATACGCTTTCAATTGCTGTTAACAAATATAAATTCTTTACTGATCCATCAGTAAAACTGTTTCATTGACAAAATGTGTTTAATCTAATAAGACACTGTGTTTTTCACTTTCACTTTGTTTATCTCGCCTCTAGACAGAATGAATAGACTCATAAAAAACCACTACATTACATTAAATTCTATATTTCTCTGAACTGTGTGTGTGCTACTATCTACACAGCCCACCACTCTACAAATATGCACATTACAGTGGACAACTGGATCACAAGTACTGTGAAAAAAAAGTCCACATTTAGAAATTAAAAAAAATGTATCAATACTTGGCACGTATGCTCTCATGATCAAAAGATCCATTTTTACTTCACCTTTACCAAATACACTACCTTCTGTGAAAGAAAATTGAATAGTAGGTTATCATTTTATAAATCTTTTGTATATATGTTACAAATGTTTTCAAACTAAGGAGTCAATGTTTGTTATCAACTGAATGTGATGAAATGTCATTGTCATTTTAAGGGATACATGTTGGTGAAGAAATCCTACTCCTAGGCTAGTTGAACTCTTGAACCTGTTTCTATCTGAGGGTTGCTTGCTGACCTCTGGGGTTAGCTAGAGATATCTGTCTTAAGCCTACTGTTTTAGAGACCATACTTGTTTGTAAGAAGGTGTAATGGTTTGTGGAAGTGTCCATTTAGGGACCAGACTGTTTTTAGCTTTGCTTCTGGAGAGGTATAAAGCTGTCAAGTTTGAGTTCACAATCTTTAGAGAAAGGGCTGGCTTTAGGGAAAGGGCCAGCTGAACAACATGCTTTCTCTCCAAAAATACAAGATGATTGTATTTTTGTTTGTGTTTGGACATTTGTATAATTGTTACTGATGATATGATGGATTGTACAGTGTTTACAACTGCTTCAACAAGTAACAATGTTTAATGCTTTCTTTATGTCTCCGTGTGCCTCTTTCTCGAGAGAAAATTTCCACAACACTTCTCACACTCTGTGCAAGTCAAATGCGATACACATCGGCCACATGAAAGCCCATATAACATCCTGGACTCTCCTCATAGTCATACTAAAAATAGTAGGAAAGGTATAGTAACCTGGATATTTGAGAGCAAATGTAATGAAATTGCTGCTTTTTTTGGGGGGTGCTGACACATCCTGACATGTTGATGCATGTCAACCCACAAGGACAATCTGTCAAGAAGCCACCGCTGTGTGGACTTCCATACAAAACAACAGGCCCAAGTGTTTCGGCTTGCGTCATGCACTGCTGCCGTGTTTCCTTTTAGATGTAGTGTTTGGGCTATACTATGTGTATAACAGATGTATGTTTTACAGTTTCTGCCCAAGCGTTACCGTCATAAAAGGATAACACGGGTTTTGCAATAACAGCGTTAGATTTTGCACATGACAGTGATAACAGTCTCATTAAATCTGAAAGAGAACGTAAGAGTCACTTCGGCTGACTGCGATGCCCTCGGAGAACATGCTGTGCTAAGTACAGAATTGTATCTGTCTCAAATGCCCCGTGTAATATGATTCTATTGTATTACTTAGTATTCAATCAATTTCACTGAGATAAAGAAGTAACTGCTGCTGCTAAAAAAAAAAGTATGATCAAGTGCACACAATAGTCTGACCTGATGAATACCGGCAGAACAGAATGTACAGTACGAGTGCACGGTGGGCACAAATCACATATGCATGGAAGACATAATACATGTCCTTACAAAGGAGAAACTCTCATTTGTTAGGTGAGCTACGGAGGGTTTGACTTACCACTCCTCATAATGCTGACTCCACAGTTGCCTCTTTCAAATTTGACACCTTCATACTTGTACCCTGAAGGAAAAAATGAAGAAGGAACAGTCACAAATGTAGCTGTTCTGAAGAAAATGTAGCTGTTCTGAATGAGTCCACTCAGTCACATATTATATGCTGGACGTAAAACAATGAAGGATGTGAACCCAGCATTTATTTATGCATTAAGGTTATTGGATTTAGTTATTTTTATCCATGGACCAGGAACATCTTACATATTTGAGCTTGGATTATGTGTCCATCCTTAAAAACAGGACCATGAACTTATTCTTATTAATTGTTATTAACTTATTATTGGAAAGAGATTCTCACCTGTTGGTGTGGTCACAGTACACTCTGAGTAGGGGAGCTGATTCAAGCCTTCTTCAACTACTAGTCTGATCTGTTGGTGGAGAAAAAAAAAAAACAGGAAGTAGTTTATAAATGTACACACACACACACACACACACACACTCAGTATGTAGTAGAAAGTCATGATCTTACCAGTCGGTCAGCACAAAACACAAAATCTCCTCTGCTGGTAGTCCTGCAAATATGAATAAAAACATTAGTGATGCGTGATCAGGTAGTTTAGCAAGTACGTTACAGTAGGGATGCATCAAATCCACGTTATCTCTCCCAGTAATGAATACTAAATCAGGTTTCAGTGCTCTTTTTTCATTTTCTGTTGAAAATGTCCGCACCTCCCTGTGTGGAACTGATTGGGATCATTATATATGTGTGAGGTAAGTTGACATGAGGATGAAACAACTGAATAAAGTATAAGTGGAGACGTTCACTTCTTAACAATAGTTCTAAGACAATAACAATAGTGTCTAAGTGAATGTAACCCTGTTTGGTCAGTACAACATAGTATGTTGGCTGTTCTAGTTGCATTATATCCAAATTACTAAGGTTTTTTCCCAAAAGGCCATATAGGGGGAGTTTATATGACCATGAAAAAAATACCATCGGAGATTTTGCTGTACCATTTATACCATGGTTGCTATCCCTTTAATATTACTGTGTGGTTTAAGACATTGTGGACTATGCTGCAAATCTGTTTTATGACAGACATTGCCATCTGGTTACTGTATACAACAGTTTCTAAATTGTATTTCCAGAGAATGTAATATATCATGATATACAGATTATATCACGATATGCAGTTACATATATCATGATAGAAGATTATATACATATTGCCCACTCCCAAGACCATAATAATAATATAATGGTAATTATAATAATAATTAGTTTTGAACAAAACCTGTCATGACGTTGAAAACAAAGTATTGAGTCATAACTATTGTGATGTTTAAGGATGCCCTTAAGACATATTTTAAGATGTACATAAAACATTTAGTTCCACCACCTATAAATATGTAAATACATTTCATTTCAAAAGTTTAATTGTTGGACATAAGATGTTTCCTACTTAACTGTAAAGTCTATTATCAGTGTTTGTGCACTGGATGCTTCAAGTTTTTAATTTACACTTGTGTAAGTTAAATATTGGACCAGGATTGGCTTCAAAACTAGTTGTGTTGTCACAAATCCTGCTCATAGGCCCTTCCTTTACAATGGGATTTTCAATGATCTCAGAGAAACTTTCCACTTTCAGCAGATGAATGTGAAAACAAACTCTGCACACACATCATTCTGCACAGTGAAGCTCAAACATCCAACTGAAGGAACAAGAAGCAAAACACATTTTTGAGTGAAAGGGGGGCTTGAATGTTGAATTGTAATGGCGTGTATATCAAGATAAAAGAGCAGTGACTCACTTGTCCCTGATTATAGTCTGTAATTCACGGATCTGGTCATTCAGAGGAAGCAGCTTAAGCTGAGGTCCCAGTGTTTCTTGGTTTACAGGCTGTGTGGTGGCATCACTTGGCTCAGAGCTGGACAGCACTGCGGGCACGCTGCTGCTGCTGTTGCTGTTTGCAAACCGTACCTGCTTCATGGGTAGCTCCTGGCCATTATTCACATTGTTCAGTTGCTGATTATGACATGGCATCCTGAGTACGAGGTCAAGAGTTCCCTAGCACACCCGTGCTATAGTCAAAAGTTAACGTGGCTTGACAAAGAGGAGCAGCCAGACAACGTGTTTTTCCTTTAGCTTCGGCCGTTGTTTTGAGGTGAAAATTCCCGATTCACGTAGCTACCGCATTAAAAACAACTACTAGGACCACATTCACAAACCTTAAGATACTCACTCGCGTCGTGTTAAAATCAAATTAGCGGCTGATTTCTCCCTTTAATTATAGTGTCAAATAAAAGCCGCTCTCTTGCTAGCTTTGACACTGACAGCTTTTGACGAAGGCCGGATATGTCGTCACCCAGCGTGTTCGCTAACCGCCGTTTTTTTCCTAGGAAGCCAAAGTTATGACCCGCCCTACTCTACCTCTGATTGGCTTATCCTGATGTTCTTCCCCTAACCCTAACCAATCTCACTCCTCATGCCTAAACCTAACCAACCCAAACAACGAAGGCAACGAGTACTAGCCAATCAGAGGTAGAGTAGGGCGGGTCATGGCTTCCTTATCCTAGGAAAAGAAATTAGCATCCTGCCTCCTTCGTCAACATGGCGCCGATGTTGGCACCGCTAAAATGCGGCTTTCACTTTCAAAGACGAAAATTAGCGTTTCTCCTTCGACAGTCGAGCTCATATCATGTTTGGACTAAAAGTCGCAGTGAAAATGGGACGGACCATAAACGCCAAAGTACATTTGTGGTGAGTGAGGCGTCTTTTTTGGGAGGGGGGTTGAGAGGACACTATGTTTGGTATGACAGTCACTACGCAAGGACAGAGACGGAAAGTGTTTCCTAACTAACTTACCCGGCTCCCAAAGTTGAATCAATCTAGTTTACATAATTTCATGCGTTTCATGTGTGTTTTTTAAGAGCGACAACTGTCATGTAAATGTATTTTTGAGCTAATTAGTCGTCTGAACTTTGGCGTTGGGCGAAGGCTAACCGGCTAACTCAACGTTAACTAACGCTAGTTGTGTTATCTGCGCAAATATCTTTAAGACAGCGTCGTGTTGTTAAAAGCACACGGTGTCAATAGTGTCTACTTTAGTTTCTTCGATTTGACTGTATGACAAGTGTGAACGGAATATAGCACACGTTTCACAGTCTGTTTAACAATAGCAGTCAGTATTTACTGTGTGTGTGTTTCTGTAGCCTGTCAGTGGACTCAGTCACATGTTGCAAGACAGTAACTGTTAGATAAGACTGTCAAAACAGCTGTGGAGTTAATTGTCACGATTTATTGCTGATCGTATCTTCCCTCACCTTACATTACTTCGGAGAAAGTGATTTATTGTTTGGATTCACGGATGAATATGACAGGAATCTGCTCGCAGTTCTGTTTAATTTGCTTATTATTTTGACCCATTTTTTTATAATCAGAAATACAAATTCTTAAGAAAAAAAAACTAACTTTTCAGAGCTGACTGCCTATATCAAACAATACATTTCTTCAAAAAAGATATTAAAACGTATAACCACTGTAAGCTTTCCAAGATATTTATTTAACTATTTCTTTATTACAACCTTTAGTCCCCCTGTCGTGTTTGTGAGTTTAGACACAAGTTGTACACACAAAGTGCTGTAAACTTGTTGTATAACTTACTTGTTTTAATAAAGCTTTTTAAAAAAACTGTCTGTGCCACCCAGTGGACTCATGTAACTGTCATCACGTCCTGACAGCCTGTTATTGATTATTAATCAGACATTTCAACATACTGTACATTCAGTTGTCTCACTTCACTAAGGTTATACTGTTGAGTTTGTGTTGAAAGGTGTTGATTCAACTTAATTGCCCTTTTCGAGGTTGTTGTTTTTGTGGCTGTTTTAATTGTTTTGCCTTATTCCTAGAGGTGTTTCTAATATTTTGTCCCTCCCGTTCATATCAATGGGGTCACTGCATTAGTGTTTAGTTGGTGTACCTAAAACTGGCAGCTGCATGTATTTAATCTAGGGAATAAAAGTTACCCTAAACTTTAATCCAGTTTGCGTATCCATAATGTAAACCCAGTTTACAATTAAATCACACATTTTCAATCAATGTATGATGTGGTTTGTATGACAATGGTATAAATAAGTAAATACGTCTCATAATGACAGATGATGCTTTTCTCAAATGCATTGTTGATACAGTATTTGTTTACATATATACTATGAAGTAGTTTGCATAACTCTGGTATAAGTAATATGTAACCTTCTCATAATGACAGATGATGTTTTTGTTTATACAGTATTTGTTTACATATCTGTAGGTTATCATAGGTAAGATGATGGGATGCACTGATATGTTGTCTTAAAGGAGACATATGTATCCATTATTAGCCCACTCATATCACCAATGGATATGTGTATTTTTGTGAGAGTCTTAGTATAAATGTTGCTACAACACAGGATAAGCTTTAGCTCAGTATGCTTATCATAAAGCACCCAGAGGATGTCTTCTTTTATCAAACACTCACGCCTTGTAGGCGTGTTAGTGGTTTTTAGTCTTTGTAAGTTTTTTTTTCACAACTACAAACTTTGAAATAATTTCTGAACATCAGTTCACAAACTCAGAAAAGTTCTGACCTTGTATTGCTTCCATAGATTTCATGTTTGTTAAAAACATCAACAACAATCAAACATTCATAGAAATTTCTCAAACCAGGCCAGCAGCTTAATCAGCTCTTTTTACTGTGTACCTGTACATTCAATACTGAATGTGTCCAACACTTCACTAAAATATGGCTGAATACACTGCTGCCTTTTATAGTTTGTGAGTTTTGCAGCTTATGATTGTCGCTTGCTTTAAACGTATAGATAGAGATAGTTTGCACAGCTGCTGAGTTCATATTTGTTTGAGGTTTAACCTTTAAACTCCGATCTGTTGTAACTGTCGTGATTAATGTCCTATGTCCTCTTGTATGTTGTGTTTGTGTTTTTGCCCTCTACTGCAAATCAAACTTCCCCTCGAGGGACAATAAAGATCTGAACTGAACTGAACTGAACTTGATGACCGTAAACTTTGGGCATTTTGGCGGAAACACACAGAACAAAATGTTTTGTGCTTGTTTGTATGTATGAATCACATGTGTTTGCTTTTTATTTCACCTTGTTAGTGGAATCTATTGTTTGTTCTGTTTGTTATTGGATTTGGTGTTTTTGTATGTTAATACATCCAGAACGATGAAACATCAGTCAAATGATACATCTTATGTGTTTCAGCTGACTTCCCCTCCGCACTTACGAACAGCGACATGGAATACAAACAAAAGCGAGAACAGTCGCCACATTTTGGAGGCAGCAAAAGTAAGTATGGTTGAGAAATAATCGCCAATCACTATGTTATCAAAATCTAATACGTACACAGTATAATAGCGTATAATGTTTCCACAGCATTTACAGGTGATAGACAAACGAACATGTTGGCACGGACATGCAGGAGGAGGTCTAAGTGCAGATCCCAAAAATGTGGTGAGTAACTGCACCTTCGATCATTCATTGAACTTTTCTGTGCTGCAGTTTTTAAGGAGTAATTTTGCATTTGCACACTAAACAAGATGCCGACAAGATATTCATTTTAGAAAGATATGTCATGGTCAAAGCAAGCAAAGTCTCATATTTGAGAAGGTGCAACAATTAAGGCTCTCTTTTGATGACTGACAAAATGCATTTATTTTTATTTTATGCCTGTCAATCCAGTGTTTGTCATTCTTGGGGTTAGGATGCCATGTGGAGATGTTTTGAGTAAAATGAGATTTTTAGGGCTGATCTGTTTTGACATATTTTAATAAAAAATGACAGGTTTGAAATACATTATAATTTCTCTGTACATTCTCTTTAAAATTACATTACAAAAGTATTCCTTACCAAACTGATATGTCTGTTTAATGGCTGTCTATTTGCTGCGGTCATGAGCATTTCAGGATCAATAAATTGGTTTACAGGCCAGAAAAGTTTGAAAAACCCTTGATTAATTGATAGATTATTTAAGCACTATGGTGGATAGTTCTTTGACTTCACATGATCAGTTTACAACATTATTTTACACTCTGAATGCTGAGTCAGATTTAAACTATTTTTACATAAACCAGAGTTCAGATTTTTACCACATTCTACGTGATCTCCACCACATATGTTACAGAAACCATCACAACTGTTGATGTTAATCCTCTCTTCGCAGTGCCGTATATTGCTTGATTGAATTTGATTAAAGGCAGGTGTTGGGCACAGTTTCACTGTAATTTGCTGCCATACAGCAGGGCTGTAACATGGTGCCACCATATTGAGTGGATTAGAGGAATTACTGCATATACTTTGGCCTGCGGAGAGTCCCTGTGGCAGGTGTGTGGTGGAGCATGGGTAAACAGCCATGTTGGCACCAGTGGGCTCTCAACCTCAGCTGGGATGACAGCCCAGGTGTCTCGTGGGACTTGTAGTGTCAAGCTGGATCCCCAGGTCCACCTGGAGACTCTGCTGTCGTTTCTGCTCCCAGGTCTCCCAAGGGACCCCTGTTGACATTTGATGTTCCATCTGTCTGCCCAGAGAGCCATCTTTAGGTTATTGTGATTGTCAGACTGAATGAAAAATGCAAGTTACTTGCCAATATTGGCAATCTGATGCTCAGTAGGTTAGAAAATTGACATTATAGTAAATACTGTTTTACCCATCTGACCTGTATTTTACAGGACAGACTTGTCAATCAAACTAAGGAGAATGTGATCTAAGGAGAGGCTTTGCTTTTGGTTTTTCTCCTCAGCTGAAGGAGGTCAATTCAGCCACGATCCTGTCTGCTATGATGTCTTATGTGTGGCCAAAGGACAGACCAGACCTACGGGCCCGTGTTGCCATCTCTCTGGGCCTGCTTATTGGAGCCAAGGTATGTTCACAGACAATGTCATGGGTATCAAAGTTGTTTTTGCTTTGTCAAGCTGATAGACTTAAATAGTGTTTAATTCAGGATATTAGATTAAAACAGCTAAGAGAAGAGAAAAACAGTAAAAACTCACAACATGATCAGTGCACTGATCTAAAGTGATTAAAAATGATAAAGAAAAGCAGATGATAATCACATCTCCACCAAAAGACTGGTATTGTCCTACCGTATCAAATATGGCTCACATGTGTCTTAACGCCACTGATGATCCTCCTGATGGTAAAAAGTGTGGAGTGAGTGTGGACTAGAGATGTGCTGATACCGTTTTTACATTATACCGTGGTGAAACATTTTGACAGTATCAACACCGCCAACCGTTTTCATTACCGTCATTACATACTGGTCACACAGAGACAGAATAACCACAGCACAGGAAACCAGGCCCCTGTCTATCGAGCTCCATCTACTCTGGCCAGGACTTTCTGTATTAATATTAGCAGTAATAGTAGGATATAAGAAAACGTTATAATTATCATGATAATTCTGTTAATTGTGATATTTTTGCCTACAGTGATCGTAGCGTGAACATTTGATACCATCACATCTCTAGTGTGGACAGTGATGCCATTATTTATGTGTTGATGGCATGTTGTTCGTCATCACTAGCTTTGCTGTAACTTAAATAATGTTTCCAGTCTTTAGTCATCATCCATCCATCCAGTTTAAGAGTCCTTCTTGCACACTGCTGCACATTTTAATTTGTCTCTGTTCTCAAAAATGATGCATCGTAGAGGATATGAAACCTGGAATTTGTGATTATCAGTTTTTTTTCTCCTTGATGAATATTTTTCTCTGGTAAACAAGTTGACGTTGGGATATGTTACATCATCATCAGCCACCATCCTAACAATATTAAGTCCTGTTAGTGGCTAATGGTTTAAGTAGGTTTATGAAGAGCCACAGGTAAATCTTTTAAGTTCATACTATTTTTAAAGTTAGTGTCAGGAGTTATGAAAAAATATGTTCAATTAAGAGATTGAGTAGTCATACCAGATTTCTTAAACACTAACTCATATTTTTACGGAAAGCTGCATCTGTACTCAAGTTTATTTAAATCGTGTTTCACAACAAAATAGTTCACCATTAGGAAAACATCACGTCTGGTTTTATTTTTGTCAGTGTTACGTCATTGTTGTTTGGCACTGCTATTAGGAGAGTGGATTGATATGGAAAGGTTGCTCATGTGCTCTGAAGTCCAACAGCTGAGTTGCACTCATTATGCAATGCTAAGCTTCAGGTTGTCGGAAAATTAAACCTGGAATAAGCAAGGACCTTGTGGAAAAGGTCAACATTCCACTATTTGATATTTATATAGTTTGTAAGAATACAATAATTATAAATATCTTTTGTCTCTTTTTGCATTAAAGAACCAGTGTGTAAGATTTAGGGGGATCTATTGGCAGAAATGGAATATAATATTCATAAGTATGTTCATTAGTGTATATTCACCTGAAACTAAGAATTATTGTGTTTTTGTTTTGTTCGAATGAGCCTTTTATATCTACATAGGGAGCGCATCCTCTTCCACAGAGTTCGCCATGTTTCTACAGTATCCCAGAACGGACAAACCAAACACTGGTTCTAGAGAGGGCATTTGGCGTTTTTCATGAAAGGAAGAGGAGGTGTGTTCATTTGGTTGCAATCTGTAACCTCACCACTAGATGCCACTAAATCTCACACACTGGTCCTTTAACGTGGTCCCTTTTGTCTGATGTTTGTTATTGATAGAGATCCCCATTTCACTGCTTTACTGTCTTTTGCAAGTTTCGCAGCCACTGTAGTTTCTCCTACATTCTTGAAAGGAGAGGTATATTCAGTTGGTTATAATCTGCAACCTCACCGCTAGATGCCACTAAATCTTACACACTGTTCCTTTAAAAAATGTGTATAGTACATTTGAGGTATCCAAAAGTCAAAGACGGGAAACATCAGTTGTGCATCTTAACCAGCAGTATGAAAATTGTTGACACTCACATTTTCAAAACCCGTTAGAAAAATAAATCTGGCTGTGCCTTCACCTGATTTATTCAGTTGGAAATAATTCACGATCACTTACTTACTTGTAAAAGGCCTAAAAGATGGCTTCAGATACAACTAAAAACAGTAGCCAGAGATTCAAGCAAGAGAGAAGACAAGAGAAGCTGTCTCCAATCAACAATGACTTTTCATTAGCTTGTTGTCATTGTTGGCACATCATGGTTTATGAATTGGACTGGCTGTTGAGTTTAGCTGGATCAACCATCCCCCTAATCACTGCTTTATAAGCTGCTTTAGGTTATTGATGTTGAGAAGCTTGATAATGTTGAAAATGATCTATAACGATGTAAATGTAAGACTCTGTGTCAGTATAGTAGAATTGTAGTAAAGGCCAGCTCCACCTTCTTGTTAAACTAAACAACCTCTATGCTCTGACCACTGCTCTGAGCACCTGTGTAAACCTAAAAACAGAGTGCATTTAAAACATTTTTTTAAATAATTAATTGCAAACATCAATCAGTGTGTGATGTATTTCCTCTTCCTTTGTTGATGGTCTCTAATTTACACCCTGGAAAACAAAATCACAAATTCACAGCTCCTAAATAAGCATGTCCTGCTGCCGCTCAGCGTGGCTCCCTCTAGTGTGTGTAAAGGAGGAGAGAACATGCATGCAATCCAATCTTCTCCTATTTTCCTGCTTGGCTGGAGTTAGCCTCGATTTCTCCAGTTTGTCTGTTTGAACTAAAACCACCAGCAGTGTAGAGGCAATTTTTAAATCAGCTGAATAATTACGTGGTTACAGTGCATCACACCTCTGCACTCCACATAATCAGTGACATTTTCATTTAAAAAAACTGATTATATAGAGCCTCTTGTTTTTGTTGGCCCCAAATGAAGCCCTCCCTGTCCGTGTGCCAATCTGTGTGCCTTACTATAAGCTTAGGCTAATTCTTGAAAGCCTGGAGCCTCTTCTTCACCACTTGACACAATATCTCTATTATGAGATGACATATCGCCAGGTACAGATTGACATGGTGTCAGTTTAATCTCCAGTTTTGGCTATGAATGGATTAAAAGAGCACAACTGACCTTATCGTGTGTTAGTGGTTAAATTGACAACATGTTTTGGCCCTGTGATAATAGGCTTGGGCTATTTTTTTGCCATGTTCTGTTGTCTTGGTAGCAAAGTGGCACATATTGCTTTTCCTTAAGGGACTCAAAAGGAGTATAATTGTCTGAGTATAATAGCCAAGTGTTTAAAGCGAGAACCCTGGAGATGCAGCTTTTGCAGCATAAATGGTGCATTATTAGGCGTCCTTTTACGTAAGTAAGGTCGACATGTTTTTTTTTTTAACGCTGTTTTCTATAATTAGTATTATTTTATCAAAAGTATATCACGCAGAGTTCGACAGGAGTAAAGAAACAAAAAGAGAAGTAAAAAACGAAAGCCCTCCCCTGTGTGAGAGGTTGAGAGGTTCAAATGAAATGGGTTTCAAATGAAAATGCTGTTCTGTGTGCTGCTGTGTTCTCTGGCTGTCCTAATGTGCCGTGGACCGCCTAGCCTGAGTCACACAGCTGTCCCTGTGCTTTTAATTAGCCCTAATAACCATTTCAATTCCATTAGCAGGAAGCACCAGCCACCTCACCAGCACCAGCACAGCGCAGTCAAGAAGAATACACACACACACACACACACACACACACACACACACACGTGCGTGCACAATCAGTCAGCATACCAAACATACATACATATCTTCAAATGCACCTGGCAGTAGAAATTCATCTCTCATGTGGGGTGCAAATACATCAATAGAGATGCACTACACAGGACTAGAAAAATGGCAGCGGACTATATTGAGCATATGTCTGTCTAATAGGCTATTTGAAACAATTTCCTCTCTTTTCTTTTTTCTCCTCCTCTCTGAATGTTCCCTCCCTCCCTCCCTCTCTGCCTTCCCAGACCACCAATGTGTTGGTGCCCTTCATGTTTAAGTATGCAGTGGACGAGCTTAACCAGATGTCGGGACACATGCTGAACCTGAATGACGCGCCAAGCACCGTGGCTACCATGGCAACGACTGTGCTGATTGGCTGTGAGTCCCAGACTTGTATTGCACTGGAAGGTGCCGCGTTCATCAGAGGGGACTGTGGGACTGCCTATTATCTACAGGCTGACCTTTCCCAACACATTCATATCAATGCTGCCCCGCAACCTCCGCCTCTCCCTCACATTATTTACATTATGTGCTCCGTTCTGCGTCGGAGTTCACTTTTATTAATCTACACAGCCCTCTCGTGAGTACTGACGACTTTTCAATAAGAAACATGTGCGCTCCCAAGGTACACAGAACGTGATTTCTAAAGCAATGGTAAAGAAATTGCTAATATCCTTTGAAAGTGGCAGGATTTTTTATTTTTACTGTTACACGGAGGCCAGGGATGTTTCTTTCACTTCGTCCCTTGAGTGCACCTCCCTTTTTTCTCCTCTTTGTCCAAATGAGCCATGTGAATACAAGAGGGGTCAGGGGTGAGGTGGAGCATGAATGTGGAGTTCCTTCCTGATTAGAGTTTTTTTTTTTTCTCTGAGGTGCTGATGAAAAGCATAAACAAATAAATAAATAAATATTGTGAACCTGACACCCACTGCAAGTCACTCTGGCCTTGAATGAGATCAGCTCGGATGCAATATTCACCTAGCCCTGTAGCCACTTATTTTAATGAGCCCACTTAGGTCTTGGACACTAATGCTGCCTGTTGAATAATTGGGGCATATGAACAGGACTCCAGACAGGTCGAATTAGGATGACTAGGAAGAATGAAGGGGATGCTCTGAGAGAAAGGAATTGTATTATTTTGTTCCTTCTCTGCAATGCTCAGGGCCCAGTACTTGGAGCCTGTGGTGACGGGTGTAATTTGGCTGAAAAGGTTGCTCAGTGCTCATCCTACCTTGTCAGATGTGGACACATTGTTCATTATATGAGCATTCCTATTTAACGCCACATTACAGCCCCATGAAGACCGGCAGACAGAGCAATTATTACCCTGACTTTGGTCTCAGCAGACAAGTCATGTATTCACACAACTCAGTGAAATCGCCACAGGAAGTCATTCAAACACAGACTAATATTAATTTGTGACAGTCATGCTAGCCGTCTGCTTGTAGAACAGTTTATAAGAAGTGTACGGGAACGAATAAGTGATGCTCCTACAATTAGATCACAGATTTTATTGAACTGACACTGTTTCAGTTTTGCTCCTTATCAAGAAGCCTCCTTAAAATAAATCTCAAATTAATAAGATACCTTAAAGCTATGTAGCTTACATCCACCCTCATCCTACAGCTCAGCCAGAGAAACTCTAAACTCAGGCAGTGATAAAATTAAGTCTGTTCATTGACAACTCACTTCTTTCTATGACACTCTTATTAAAACCTCCTCCCCCTCTTCTAGTATTCTGCTCACACATGTAGCCTGCTCCCCGCCACACACTTGTGTACGCTCATATACCTTCCCCTCCCTCCCTCCCTTCCCTCAGTCTGCAGTGTGCTGGCCTGCCATAGTAGTGACGCTTCAGACAGCATCCAGCTCTGTAATTACAGAGGCTTGGGGAGGCTGCTGCTGTAGCACTGCAGGGGTTGCAGACCATTATGTGAAAGACCTGCCCCACTACCTCATACAAGCCTTCACTTAAGAGCAGTTGACAAGCTTCAACCCCGTCTAGTCTGAGCTCCCATAATACTGCAATACATTCTTGTTCGCTGCCTCATAACAGCCCTCAGTGTTTAGGATGAGGATAGATTCTCACTTTATAGCACCGAGACATGCTGTTTGAACCTCCCTGCTTTTCACAGCAGGTGCGCTAAACTTTCTGTGTCCTCCGCTATCCCAGATGGCGTGTCACGGGCTCTCTCAGCCCTCTTCAACGAGCTAAGGAACACTGTGTTCGGCACGGTGGCCCAGAGCTCCATCAGACGCATCGCCAAGAACGTCTTCCTCCACCTGCACAATCTGGATCTGGGTTTCCATCTCAGCCGCCAGACGGGAGCGCTGTCCAAGGCCATCGACCGTGGCACACGGGGCATCTCTTTTGTCCTCAGTGCACTCGTCTTCAATCTAGGACCCACAGTCTTCGAGATGGGCCTTGTCAGTGCTATACTGGTGAGTCTTATGGTAAAATTCAGACACACATACTGGAGATGGTGGTTTGTTTATTGTAGCATACAGGAAAGACTGCGTACAATTTTCTTTCCTTGTGATTTCTTGTTACTGTTTCGATCCTTAATTTTAGCTCAGGACCTTCCATCACATTTACACTCTACACAGCAGATTGTCTGGAAAATAATTTCAGGATATTGTCTCATTTACATTCTAAATGGAATATGAATCCTCATGAACTTTTGGTGGCAACACAGAATCCATTAGTGTCAATGATGAATCCCAAAGCTTTGTAGCAGCTTAATGTCCTCCTGTGGAGTATGCCCTGAACAGATGCCCCCCCCCCTCCTTGGCCACCACTGAAAGAATGGTTCATCTATAGCTTTGTGCTATTATTCCTCTCTGGACAATAATGTCAGCTTGCCTGTAATGAGGGCAGACTCCATTGCCCAAATAGCTAAAACATTAGCACGATTAGTTCTTGTAGTTTCCCCTTCATTTGTAACACTCTATTTCATAGTGCAATGGTCAAAAACAGTGCATTCTCAAAATACCTTGTGATGCAAACATTGGAGCCCGGCAGTCTGAAGTGGTTGCTTTGACTTTTTTATCACAAAGCTGTTGAGTCACAGTACATGGAAGATGCTTTGTCTTGACTGTGCTTTTGTCCTCTGCAGTATTACAAGTGTGGTGGACAGTTTGCAGCAATGGCCTTGGGTACCTTATCGGCATACACCCTTTTCACCATTCTCATCACTCAGTGGAGGTAACAATGAGGATGTCTATACTTATGGTTCTGTCCATGATTCAATTGGTTGTTGTATTGCTGATGTTTGTTATCTCTTAAGAGAGATTCAGTTCTTTGGTTCTCTTGTTGCTGGTAATACTTAAGAAAGTGCTTACGTCATTTCTCATGTGTCTCTGCACGCAGGACTCGTTTCCGGATAGAAATGAACAAAGCAGACAATGAAGCAGGCAACGCAGCTATTGACTCCCTCCTCAACTATGAGACTGTTAAGGTGAGATCCAACCCCCCACACAGACACACACATACACGGAGACACATACACAAACCTATCATACACCCTTTTTGCAGCTCCCCCTCGTCCCCACCCCTCCTCCCTTCATCAATCCCTCCCTTTTATCTCTTCCTTTCTAGTCTTTTTCCTCTATTAATTTAAGCTAGGCACACTGACGTGAACAAATATTTACTCTTCTGTGATAATAGCGTTTCACTGGCATGATTGCCACTGTCAGAATTTGCCTTTTAATCAAAGGAAAGCTCTCTTTTCCTGTCTGTCTCTTTCTTTGACTCTCTCCCAATTTCACACACAACCCCCATGTCATAACAAGTACAAGTTAAACTCTAAAGTTAACTTTAAATATTTTTCTGATTGAGAGGAGTGGCTTATGGCTGAAAGTCACTGCACGCCTCTAGTATAGGGTTACTAAAAGGTTATTGACATACCTCTTATTTATTATAGAGCAGTGTTACATTGAGGATTAGACCCAGGTTGGGAGTAGGGCCGTGGAACCTGTTTATAATGCAGTAATTTGATATTTGGTCATATCTCAAATGTATGTGTGATGCAATATGATTCCTCTCAGTAATATTCAATAGACAACAAGGCAGACTATAAATCTTCTGTGTTGTTTGGGTAAATGATGATGAACTACATTAGCAGTAAACTATTTGCAAATGTATCTATTCTGCTGTATGTCAAAACATCTATACTGAATTGATACAGTCGCATCATAGCTCTTAAAGCAGAAATGATTGATTGGAATTGATTGGCTAACAAGTCGATTATATCTATTATTGTCTCTATATAGTTTTATTGTCATATTGAGATATTGTAGTTCTGATGTCTAAAGTGACGACACCAAGTTAAATTTTACCAAAAGCTACATCTTTAATATTTTCATAAAAAAATATGATCAAGTAAAACACTAAATTTTTGACTCAACATGAACATGGGGTAATGATAATGATAAAAATGAGGTAATGTAATTGTAGTAACTTTGTACATATTGACCTAGGGCTGTAACTAATTTGGTTAACCAATTAATTGTCTGTAAATGAGGTTTATTGCCAAGTAGGTTTGCACAAACAAGGAATTTTCCTTGGTGTTGTTTTGGTGCATAGCGGTCAAAAATGAAGTAATCCTAAATAATTCAAATAAGAAAGAATTTACAATAAAAAAAATATGTGGCACTCCATCAGAGATCAGAGTTTTTATGTTAATATAATGTGTAATGTCCATGGGAGGGATTGAGTCTGTCACAAAATACTGAAAAACATCCATCACAAATTCCTAAAGCCCCAGATGTCTTGTTTTGTGGACCAACAGTCCAAAACCTTAAAATGTTCAGTTTACTATCACACAGGACAAACAAAAGCAGCAAATCCTCACAATTGAAAGGTGTTTTGCAACTATCAAAATAGTCACCAATTATTTTTTTTGTTGATCAATTAATTGAGTAATCTTTTCAGCTTTATATCGACCCGTTTGAAAACACATTTTCCTCTTTTTTTAGCTCATATTTTTTGTCTCTCTTGTACTCATTCTCTCTGGCTCTTCTTCTCTTTCACTGTTAAATGGATCACTTTTTTTTTTGTAAATGTCACTCCAGTCGCTACAAACAATGAGACATTTATCACTGGCCACTCAGGACTATTTCCCCGGTTTACTCCATGACCTAAAATAGTGTCTCAATTATAGTTTTGGACTGAAAGTGTCTGTCACTGGCAGCTTTATTTTGAATAGAAATGTCTGTTGAAGCAATGGCGGTTTATGAGTGCGTGTGCTCTCAGAGACACCCGACAGATATGATGTAGTGTGAATGTAAACATTGCTTTATACTTTTCTCTGTCGCACGGTTATCCTGCATCTTTATCTTTTGTTGTTTTAAGCCTCTTTCTAGGTAACCTCATTGTACACAGTACACATACAAACATAATCACCATCCAGTTTCGGGTGTTTTATTGGTTGTTCCAGATATATTTTGGTACCCATGTTATTTTCTTTGCTGTATTATTTTGCGTCCTGTTTTTCTTAACGTTTTGTTCTGTGTTATTTTGTGTCATCTGTGTCAATGCGGCCGGATTTAGCATCACTCTGAGCTGTGAGTGTGCATATGTAATTAGATCTCCGCCCACTCAGAAATCCGTTCCACTTTCACAAAGGGCTGAATGAGAACCTGAACATGGTGCCTTGCACTGCTTCAGTTTGTCCTCCATGCGCTACTTATTTCTCTCTCTTTCTCTCTCTCTCTCTCTCTGATTCCCTGCATTTCCCTATATGCAAATCAATGGCAAGTCAGTAGCAGCACAGCACCAGCGCCGTTAGCTAGAGAAGCAAATCGCCCACTTAACCAGAGCAGAGAAACAATAGTACAAACTAAACAAACAGAAATATTAGGTAATTGGCTGCAGAGTTGAGGAGGGTCGTTGATGCTTATGCTGGAGTTTTGTGTGCTGAATTTAAGTGATGTGCTTGTGGCTGATTTATGAGGCTTCTTCCTCTAAATGATAGCTGTATGTCTTAATCAAAATTAGTGCTGCTAAGAGAGCTATCTGTGCTCTGTTGGTGGGTGACTGTGTAAGCTGCTACAGATGTAAATACGAAGGCTGACGACAAGGCCTATAAAGGATGTTCTGCAGTGAATCTTGTTTAACCTGCAAGTGATGTTTAGGTTTTCTTAAAACGATAACTTGGTTTTTATTATTTTGTTTTAGTCATTTTTCCATCACGATCCTCTGCCGAAGCTTCTTCTGCAGCATTATCGGAGAAGCAGGCTCTGAATTTTGTTCTTTCCCCTTCCACATCCTTTCAGGTCAGTGGGGAGGAGATGAAGATACAGAGACATGAATAAGTGCTTTAGAGGCCAACTGAGACCCAGACTATGCCCAGAGCGGTCACTGAGAACAAATGCAGCCTTGAGGCAGGCTGCACTTAAGTGTCTATCTGCCTGACATCGCACTCCATGCTTCCTTAACCTCTAACCTTAACCATATTTTGTGTCTCTCCCTCTCTTCCCTCTCAACTTACACTTTCTATCTTTTGTAAATCCTTTCACTGTCTGTCTGCTCTGTGTCCCTTCTTCCTCTCATCTCAACTGCAGTACTTCAACAATGAGAAGTATGAAGCTGAGAGATATGATGGATACCTTAAGATCTATGAGTCATCCTCTTTAAAAACCACGTCCACACTCGCCATGCTCAACTTTGGCCAGAGTGCCATCTTCAGTCTTGGACTCACTGGCATCATGTTGCTGGCCAGCAAGGGCATTGCGGCAGGTGAGTAGGTTTGGACTTTTGGGTGTGTGTGTATGTGTGTATGTGTGTGTTTGTTGGAAGGGGGGGATCTTCCAGTTCTTGGAAAGTCACTCCCTCATGTTATCAAAATTTGATAACATCCAAGTGTAAAGGTGCAAAATATCTCACCTGACCTGAATTTACTTCTTTATTCCGATGATGGCAACAGCACAATGGGAAAAAATTGTGCATTTGAAAGTAAGAAAGCTTAAAAAAAAAACCTCAAAACAAAAACAAATGGACAAGTAAAACCCTGACTGAACTGGATAATAGAAATGAGAACAAAGCACAGCAAGCATGAAAAAGTGGCATGAATGGGAAACAAAATAGCTTTGATGCAGAAAATGAAATTACAGGGGGTGGAGATAGATTCAGACTGTAACATGCTTTGTCTGCTTTCACAACTTAAAAGTAGAACAGGGTTGAGTGTTATTTTTTTTTTTTAGATCTTCTATCCAAAGACACCTATGTGATAAATAGAGGTAGATAACATGCATCTCTGTAAGTTGTTCTGCTGCTGTCGTGTAGGTACGATGACAGTAGGAGACCTGGTGATGGTGAACGGCCTGCTCTTCCAGCTCTCTCTCCCTCTCAACTTCCTGGGTACAGTGTACAGAGAGACCAGACAGGCCCTAATAGACATGAACACTCTGTTCACCCTCCTCAGTGTCGACACCAAGATCAAGGTAACGTGTCGGCTTGACATGCACTTCTCCTTTTGCATTGTAGCGGTAAATCACAAAAATGTTTTTTTTTTTACATTTTTTTTTCTCTCTTCCTCTAACAAAAGAAAACAGAAAAGCTGAACTTGTACACAACAGGAAGTGAATATAGAGTTCAACATAAACATTGAAAACAAATATAAACCCTGAAAAATAAAAATCTTGACTTTTTTTCCTCCAACAGTAGCACATCATGTACAACAGCAAGCACAAGTGGTAAAAGATTTTAACACAGTACTTTCTCATGACTGCGTGCTTGACATAGCTAACCTAGTGACATGTGCTGTAAAAAATGATGGGTTGTAGTCAAACACGGTAATTACACACTAGTCTGTGCTTGATGTGACTCAGGTGCTTCTCCCTCTGGTGCCACTTGTAGTAGATGACATCACTTGCTGCAGTGATCTGTATCAGGATATTATGATAAATTATAGCTGAACTGTGATTGGCTACTTCTCAGTGATTTATTTAGAGCACTTATTAAACAGTTATGATCAACACCCCTATTTTTTTACTGATTTTATCCAGTATGAGGTTACTTCCCTTCTTTTTCACTTCTTTTTAGCTTTCCAACATTAACCTTTTTTTTTTTTTACTTAAATCATTAATCTGTCATTAATCTGTAAATTATCTTCAAAAACACCCAGAAATACCAAGTCATGTTCAAATATTCAAAATCTTTCTTCAACCTAACTGTCAAAAATTCCCAATACTGTTTTGATTTTAAACATGTAAGCCCTCTGCTTCTTCAACATAATAGCCATCAATTGTTTTTATTAGACATTTCATTGCATTTATCTTCTTTTTTTTTTTTTTTTTACACATTGCGACAGACCATCTTGCATCAGAAGAGCACACTTAAGTGCAAATGTGCGCCTGCCGCCTAACAATATGAATGCCATCCCCGTCTCCAGCCTGTAATTACAGTAGGAGAAATGAATCTGTCCAGTTATTTTTCACTCATCAGTAATACTCCTCTCCATTGTGATTCCCTGTGGAATGGCATTGCCCAGCAGGCCATTACAGTCTGAATGCTTTTTTTTTTTTTTTTTTTTTTGAGGAACACATTGGACTATTATGTAGATGTGAAATAATTTAACCCACCCTACCCCCCTCACTTGAAACTGCTCCACAAAATAAAAAATAAATTATTTTGGCTTTTTTCCATGGGGGGGGTGGGAGGGGCTTGTGTGAAATTATCATCTGTTTATACTAATGGACTGTGAGTTATTTGTATTAATTGCCTGAGGTGGATTGTGGGTGCTTATGTTGCTATTAGGTAGTATAGAAATAGAGCAGAACAGGCTTTTACACACAGGGAAAGGACAGCGCTTTATTCACTGCTGACCTTGGCTGCATTTCAGCACTATGGCTGAGCTCAGTATGTACCGAAAGTTTTCACGCTTATTGATCCCTCAGTCACCATGAAGGGCAGCGTGTGAAGATTCAGACGGTCTTTCGAAACGACCTCTAGAATTTGCTGTGAATGTCTGTGCTTTATGCAGCCCGTGTAGGCTCAGTGCTCCAGCATTATCCCCCTTTACAAGGTGTTGGAGTAACGTTGCATCATGCCAGGCCTTGTCTGCCAGTGGCTGTTCTGTATCCGACTCCTCTCTTTCCATTTCGTCTGTCTCAACTCCCTGATGATTTGCTCTAGGAGAGGGATCTCGCCCCGGCTTTAACCATCACACCACAGGAGGCCACCATTCGCTTCGAGGATGTCTATTTTGAATACCTGGAGGGCCAGAAAGTCTTAAACGGAGTGTCCTTTGACGTGCCGGCTGGAAAGAAGGTTGCTATAGTCGGTGGCAGCGGGTCAGGGTAGGTCACCTCTAGCACAAATATCTACTGTAAAACCTTTAGCCAGGTGTGTGCCATCTCATTTGTATGTGCAGGCAGTCTTATCACCAGATATCATCAGTACACTGTGGGGGTGCAGCTCACAGACAGAATGATGCTGACAATTGGTTCCACGTCTGGTTGCAGGAAGAGCACCATTGTGCGGCTGTTGTTCCGCTTCTATGAGCCCCAGCGGGGGAACATCTACATAGCGGGGCAGAATATCCGAGACGTCAGCCTTGACAGCCTGAGAAAGGCTTTGGGGGTCGTACCTCAGGTCTGAAATGCACCAACACAACAATAAGATAAACAAAAACAAACTATGAAAAAGTAATTTTTTCAACACCACACAGACTGTTTTTATGTAGCAGGAGCTTTGCATGTATAAAGATTTAAATGTAAAATTAAGATAAAAATAAAATTTAAATCTTTTTTCTGAGTTATTATTAATAATTATGTACAACAAGGGGGCAGCATAGAACAGTGTAACAGTAGTAGTTAACAGCATTAGAAATAAGCTGAATTCAGTTAAGCTTTCACTGCAATGAGCTCACAGGTTGATCTGAACAGATGGTACATGAACAGTATTTTTGTCATTTGCGTTCTTTCTCTTTCTGCCCCCTACCCTCGTCTTTGTATGTGCAGTCCTCTGTTTTTGTCTCTGCTGCAATAAAAATATTCACTGAAGCCTTTTTTTTTCTCTCTCTCTCTCTCTCTCTATAACTGTGTTGTTGTCAGGATGCTGTTCTGTTCCACAACACCATCTTCTACAACCTGCAGTACGGGAACATCAATGCTACACCAGAGCAGGTGTACCAAGTAGCGCGTCTAGCAGGCATCCATGACGCTATCCTCAAGATGCCCCATGGCTATAACACCCAGGTTGGGGAGCGGGGCCTCAAGCTGTCAGGTTTGCTGCACCATTATGACTACTGTTTAAATATGGTCTCAGCACAAGCAAGTGAAAGAGCTGTGTGTTTTGCCTATTTCCTTGGATGGTAAACTAAGAAAAAGAGAAATTATTTCAGTAACCAGCTGCAAGTGATTTAATTCCAACACATAAATCCAAGTAGAGCAGGAACATATATTTTTATGGTATATGGCTGAAACTGATGACTATTTTCATTATTAATTTGTCAATTAGCTTTTTCAGTTAAGCAATGAATGTTTGAGTCTATAAAATATAAATAAAAAATGTCACAATTTCCCAAAGCCCAAGCAGACATCTTCAAGTTGGTTATTTTGTCTGACCAACAGTCCAAAACACATTTATTTTATGATGATATAACAAAGAGAAAAGCAGCAAATCCTTACTTTTTAGGAGCTGGAAAATGTTAGCAATTTTGTTTAATAATTGACTTGAAGGGGAACTTTGGTATTTTTTGTCATTTTGTGTCTAAATGACTATTGGAGACAACAATTTATGAAACTGGTCCAGTGTTGAGTGAGAGCACTGCAGCTGGCAGCCATGAAACGAGCTGCAATGTAATCCTTTGGGGCAATAGAGCACCGTCAAAGTACATCCACTAAAAGTGCTTGTTTCTGCCACTGACAGGCTCAGATTGTTATTATAAGTGTTTCACATCATTATGGATAAGACCACGCAGAGAAATTAAACATTTCTCTTTACCTTTTTCTTGATCCGTCTGTTTGTTATTGTGTCTCACCAAATCTAGCTCAAAGAGAAATCTCATTCTGAAATCTTGTGAAATCTCAAAATCAGCTAAATATTCAGCCATGACAGAGTTGGAGAGAGGAGTGCTCTTTTCCATAATGGTGTCAGACACTTATAACAACAATCTGAGCCTATCAGTGGCAGAAACAAGCACTTTTAGTGGACATACATTGATGGAGCGTTATCGCCCCATTGGATTACATTGCAGCCCCTTTCGCAGCTGCAGCGCTCTCGCTCAATTTAAAAAAAAACATTGTCCCCATTAGTCACTTAGACAAAAAATGATGGGAAAATAGGGTCCAGGTTGGAAAAATACCAAAGTTTCCCTTAAACGATTTATCGATTATCAAAATTGTTGGCGATTTAATTGTCTGTCAATTGACTGATCAGTAATCGATGTATATTTTTAGCTCTAATAAAATATTAATATTATGATATGAGATTAGATACTGTATTGTCTGGGAGAATGTTTATTGTAGCTGAACTCCTAACTACGTTATATAAGTAATTATATGTAATTACCCACCCAATATTTTAAGAAAGCAGAAAGTGTCTTACCCAAAATGTTGTGACATTATTGATCTTGAAGTATTGGGTCTAAAATGTTTAGATATCTGATTAGGTCAGTTTTACACAGCTCAACAACTGAGAGTGGACTTTGCACACCTAGTAAACAGATGCTAGGAGAAATAAAGCAAAGGAGAAAAGCCTAAATCTTCTACACATATGTTACTAAGGATATATATTGGGAATGGTAGCTTCCATGTTTGCATAATTTGAAGAAGTACTATGACTGAAACATCAGCATAATAAACTATGTGGAAGATCTATGTGGATCTGTTCACAGCTCTGAAAATTAAAATATTAAAATTTCTAAGTAGGTAGTAATTGAATGAGCATAATTGGTGACCTAAGACAGTATGACTCATTTGAGCATATTATGACATTAACACATAATGGGACTGAATCTTTAGCTGCACCATCGTTATTTTATCTAGCTGTTCTATGCAGTGTGTGAACTTGTTTAAAGCCTTGTTGCCTTACAGTTAAAGTTATCCTCATTTGATCTGAAGTGATAGCACAAGACTGTAGTATATGTCTTCTAGCATCACCCTGAAACTCATTTAGCCCACGTAAACACAGTGTGTGAGCACTTTCACTCAACATTCAAGATGCAATTACTGGCAGCACAGATTTCTTTATGTGGAGTGACTGAGTGAGTGAGAGAACGGACAAAATAAAGACATGACTAACTTCTCATTAATTTCACTGCGGCTCTACGTGACAGCTGCCAGTGAGTTTGTCAGAGGGAAGGGCGTTCGGGGGGCAGCAGTCTGGGCTGTGAGGCTCCTAACTACATTCATTGCTGTTCTCCACTGTCGGCAATATTTATATCTGCACAACACCACTTGCTTTAAAGAGGCCACACACAGCTCATATGTAATAAAGGCCGAGTCAGACACAGTGGGAGAAATCTTTGTATCCCGCTGATTTTTCCCTCACAATTAAATGAAAGTTCTTTTGTACCAGTCTGAAGCCTGTCGCATCGGTATTGTGAAATGTTTGCCCTCTGTTTGAGGTAATTATCTGATGAGAAGGGCCAAAGAGAGACCTGCTGTATCCTCGCATATTTCAGACCTTTCAGCTTTAGTCTGCTTTGCTTTTATTTATGACGTCTGTTGTTTTATTTCAGGAGGGGAGAAGCAACGTGTAGCCATCGCCCGTGCAATCCTGAAGAATCCACCCGTACTCCTGTATGACGAAGCAACATCATCCCTCGACTCAATCACAGAAGAGGTGTGTCTGACAGCGCATAAACACATACACACTGACAGACACAGGCATGCGTACCCACAAATGCCCATTCTCTGCTGCACGTACAGGTTGACACCTCATCACGCCTGCATACACATTTAGTAGAACAAACACCCACTCAGTCAACTGCTGTAGGTACACAATAATTCAGCTCACTCCTGCGTCAGATACCTGCTGTGACAGACACCCCCTCTCTCACACACACACACACACACACACACATACACATACACACCACCCCCATGTTCTCCCTCGCCACCTGCCACTGTTTTCTCCTACTTAATCTCCAGCTCAGCTTAAAGGGGATCCTTTTCCTTATTTTCAGTCATAAATATGATGTTATAATGTCGGATGTTCATATTCAACGTGGCAAAAGTGTCAAATAGTGAGGTAAACATATGTAGAAGTAATCCCTGTGAGCAAAAAGCACCAGCTTCAGGCTGCTCTGAACACTCCCAACGATTTTTTTTCCACTTTCAGCCCGAGCTGATGCCAACTCGTGACTGATTTCTTTATATAGTCAACTGCTCAACGCACAGCGCGCAAGTTCACTGCTCTGCTCTGCTAACATTTTGGCTTTTTTTTCGGGATAGTCACCCCGAGCCATGACTCGAGTCGCGCCGGCACACTGTGAGTCTTTTTCCATTATACAGCAAAGTAAAATAAGTTGTTAACCTCTTGGAGGTGTGCTGGTCGTTTGCAGCTCTTCATCAAACATCATCAACACTGTGGCTGTTTCTGCTTGTACTATTCCTCCCTGCATTATTTCTAACTGATCCGCTTTACAAATACCTCCAAATATCTCCATATGTTGTTGTGTCGACTGGTTTTTAGTGCCACTAACGAAGCTCCGCTAATTCAGTGAAGAACACATTTCGTTTCCTGTAAATTATTAACAATAAAACTCTCTCATTATTTAGTCATTTAAAAGCTTTTAATAAGAAGCGGCAAAAGCAGGAATTGTTGGGTTTTTATCAATGGTAACTTAAAACGACTCTGACATGGCTGCCCCTCAGCAGGCTTCCAGAAAGCCGGCCAATCTGAACAGAATGGGCTCATATGCAGGGGCTGCATAAATGGCCAGTATAAGATAAATAAGGAGTTTTTTGGACTGTGAATCATGCAAAGCTACTCTAGTGGAGTCCCAGAATAAAAATATAGAGCTGGAAATGAGCATAATAGGTCCCCTTTAAACCCCACGGTCTTTGTAAATGTTACATTTAATGAGATCAGCATGTCCTCTCTGAACTTCAGGGAAAAGAGTGGGGCAGTAGATGTGGTTGTTAATTGACATTTTCTGTTGCTTCTTAGCACGGTGGTGTTCTTAAATTATCATATGTAAACATTGGAAAGAAAAGCATATGAAGGTGGATGTTGCTGAGCAACATTCTGTTGATTTAGCTTCTCCTTCAAATCAAAGTTTGGCAGTACATTTCATATATATCCTGTCATTCATGTGTTTTTTCTTTCCTATTATTTTTGCAGAGCACCATTATTGCAAACCTGGGAAACTATTTTCCTTTGGATTAGGGGAGACTCTTGTAAAGCTTAACACTCTGATCATGTTATTTGTCTTTGTGTGCTTCCAGAACATCCTCAGTTCAATGAGGGAGATGGTGAAGGACAGGACATCAATGTTCATCGCCCACAGGCTTTCCACAATTGTAGATGCAGACGAGATTATAGTGCTCAATGAGGTAAGAACTCATCCACTTATTTTTTACTTGATCTCGTTCCTTCCCTGATTAACATTTCCAGTTGCAATGTCAGTTTCATAAAAAGCAAATTATATGACAGTTCAGGGTTTCTGAGTATAAACATGTGCTGTGTTAATTGCCAGTCCAATTAGACGGTTTTGCATTGAAGGGAAGACGATGACCTGCACTTTGCATGACCTTTATTGCACTGTGTCCGCCTGCAACAAGAATTTAGCAAGTAGCCTCTGTTTTTTTTCTCACTCATTTATTTCCAGTTACCTTTCTTCAACGTACGTGATGAAAACATGCTTTGTTTAGCTTTTCTCATTAACTTCAACAACAACAGGACACTGTTGGTAGAAGTGAATGTATTATTTTCTCCATAAGGGCTCATTAAAGCAGTCAGACTCGACTGGCTGTTTTGGTCAGATGGCGTGTCTTGTTTGTCTCGGTGACTAATAATGTATGGGCCAGCTTCCCAGACACTGATGAGGCCTTATCCAGGACTAAACATGTCGTCCAATGTAGATATCCATTCAAATGGTCTTTCCATCTAGTTTTTGCTCAGATGTGTTTAAGTCAGGCTGAAGGTGCCATGGAGACAAAGACAAGGTATAAAAAAAAAAGTGTTTTTTGGTGCATTGTCACTGTATTGTGCATCAGAGAAATATCCAAATGAAGAGAAAAATGCTGCTGTATGTTACGGGTTGGCCTTGGAGACACTGTGAAGCACAAAAAGAGAGTGAAGTCAGTTATCATCTGGCAAGTAAGAGTTAAGATGAAATGTAACACAGGTGAAGTGACATTTTCCACCAGTGCTGGAGTCAGATATGATAAAACAAGAAGAGGTTCCTTTGAACTGAGGCGAGTGAGCATGTGTCGTTCCATGTTCCCAGAGTCAGATGGCGGGGATCAGAGGGTCGTGGCGAGGAGGCATGTTTGCATGTGATGTCGCCATGGCGTTTGCTGGTGTCACCAGCAGAGGACTGCCTGGGGTGCTCATTAAAATAACGAGCGGAAGCAGTCACATGCTTATCTTGGGTGCACTAAAGATGATGCCAACACCTCTGCATGCTCATGGGAGGTGGGGGAAGGGGGTGCCTTCGTTTGTGTTTGACTGTGTGGGAGGGATGTGTATTTGTGGCGTGTGGATGTGCGTTGTTGTCTGCGAGTCACTGTTTTTGCAAGAGGAATGCAACAGTTGTTGGGGAGGCGGCAAGGATTCTAGGGGGGAGCTGACTCTTCGCAGAGAGTGTGGTCAGTGTTGTGTGGTCATGAAGAGATGCTAACTATAGGACTCTATGTTCATGGCCCCTTCGTTTTAACTTCATGTGCATTGCAGCCATTATCATTTTTGCATTTCTCATTTTGTTTGTTTTTTTCCTTGATTCTCTGCTCTTTTTTTCTCCACCAGGGTAAAGTGGCAGAGCGAGGCAGCCACTACGCACTCCTCAGCACCCCAGGCAGCTTGTACGCAGACCTGTGGAACACCCAGAACAGCAAAATCCTGAACAGCAGCAAGAACTCGTCTGAGCCGCCGGCTGAGCGTCTGTCCCAGAAAGAGGAGGAGAGGAAGAAATTGCAGGAGGAGATCCTCAACAGTGTGAAGGGATGTGGGAACTGCTCCTGTTGAGAGAAGCTGCCACCTCCATGTCTCTTCATCCCTCACAGATGGCCTTTGCTGGAATCCCTGGTCAGTGTGGTATTGAGGAAAGAAGGGGAGGGGGGGGGGGGGGGGGGGGGGGGGGGTACATCCCCACTCCCCACTCCCCACTTCAGCCAAGCCCCCACCCATGCGACCATCTCTCCTCCTCCTCATGCAAATAAAGGCCAATGCTCGCCAAAGTGAAGGAAGAGGAGCAGAACAGGGAGCAAGTGTGTTTAGCACTGGCTGGTGTCCAGAGATAGAGCTTCTATGCCAGTTGCCTCAGCTGAAGCCAAGCATAAGAGACCTTGTATATCACATACGTGTGTGCAAGACATCTGTTAGTCAACATGGTTGCCCCCCTCCTCTTCATTTCTGACATCAGGTTTATTGACATCTTTCATTGCACTGGAAACAGATGAGAGTACACGTAATGATTTACATATGCCTTGATGTTGACACAAAATTTGTATTGATTTAATTTTTTAAATTATTTTCAAAAGACATTGAACCTATAGTTTGCTTTTTTTATATTGAGGATGTGTACATATTACAATTTATTCTGCAATTAGGCTATCATAATTAAAATCCAGACTGATTTAATTATGTGTTAATTTTTAAAAAAAATTCATATAACAGATACTTCAGTGAGGCTCATTCATAACGCACATTTATGTTTCTGATGTCCATGACATTGTTTTCAATGCATGTTCTAAAAATGTTGAATTTGGCAGATAATCAAGTCTTTTAGATGTATCACAACATAATATGGATGTTGGGATTCATGAACATACTAAATGGCTCCCAAGTGAATTAGCAGTATGTCACAGGCACATTCATGTAAATATAAAACTCAGACTAATAAATCATGAATGGTTTTCACCGCAATTGGAGCCACATTAAGAGGCAACAACTTGAAGGCCTCCTCTGGGAACATTTTACAGTCATATCATTTAGCCTGGGTTGGCAGGGCTTTTCTAATTTTAACAGAGCAAAAACAGCTTCTTGGATTGTATGATCAGAATACATAACAGGTTACTTGTCAATGTTCATATTTAAAGATGACAGTACGTGTATGTCCTCATTTTCTGAGGGCTGTTTTGGCTGTTAGACGCACATTTTGTTAGGAACCTTGCTATGATATTGTATCTATAAATGAAAAAAAATATTCTTTGAGTGTCTTGTGCTATACACACAATGTAAAGTCTGTTTCATAGTATTCTAGACTGAGATGACTGTGAGTACACTACAGACAGATTAATAAATGTTGGCTTTTTTGTCTAAATAACAAGGTTTCCAGGTGCTGGCTTTTTATTGTGGTTGGGCAACATGACAATAAATACAGTAATATTAGACAATAGAAATTTATTATAGCATTTACACCAAGTTAACTATCTCTTTTAATATCTGTGGTTGTATTAGTCCACTGACTCCCAACCTTGGAGCCGCAATCCCTCTAAGGGTCATGTGATATCACGAGGGGTCGTGAGATGATTAGCAAGTTAGAAAGAAACAAGCAAACATATCAGCAACGTAAAACTGTAACATTACTCATACCTTTGCTTTTTAGGCCTCTAAAAAATATAAAAAATAAGCAATCTGAGAAAACGGGGAAAAAATGTTAGTGTTTTTATCACTTAAATTAATATATTTAAATTATTTTTACAAATAATATTTTTTGAGGTGGTACTTTGGGGCACATTGCCATATGGCAACATTGTGCAACAGACACGATATATTCAAATTTATTATGAAATTCAAACAAGATTATACAACTTTCTTAAATGGATTAAATTTTTTTTTTCACTGGAAAATGTTAAAATTCATTTTTATAAATACATGTGCTTAAGAGTGGGTCCAATGGTTCTACTGGTGGGCAAGGTTCCTGGGGCTTGCGCTTGAGACCCAGACCTGGGCTTTGACCCCTCCACAGGGGTTAGGGTATGGTATGGCATAGAGGGCGGCAATGGGGTAAGGGGCCATGTCAGAGGGTACGTGGAGGCCTCCACTATGGCTCTGGGGTACGGTTAGGTATAGATATAGGAGATAACGGACACTTTTCGAATGCCACATCCTCAAATAACTCCCGACAAGTAGAGACTTGAAAGTCAGTGTGCAGGATTTCCTTGGGGATGCACTTCAATGAGAGGTAGAGCGGGGTTTCTACAACCTTTCTATCTAGGGGTCACCCTACTGTAAAATTTGGAAGCCAAATTTCACCAAGTGCCAATGGCAAAATCGTTCCCCCAGAAACAGTCCAGCAACAAGTGTCAGGCCATTATGAGTCAATTGGACAACATTTCACACATAAACTAATGATGCCTCCAGGTGGCGTTATGGTCACCAAAGTTGATGTGCATCTACCGGGGGTAGCCCCGAGTGCATAGTTACCAGTTACCAATCCCCCTAGCTCCTTCATAGCCTAGGATATGAACTTACAATGGGGGACAGAGTGACAGGGCTCACTTTGGTCAAGGTGGAGTCTGACACCAGATTTTGTTTGTAACTAGGTGGCACCATAGACTCTCATACTAAATTTATTGAAAACCAATTCACTGTGTCTAGGAGTGTCTATTGGGCCAATCTGAGTTCAACTGGACTCCACTGGAAGTAAATGGACTGCATTTATACAGCGCCTTTCTAGTCTTCCGACCACTCATTCACCCATTCACGCACACATTCATATGCTGATGGCACAGCCTTCAGGAGCAATTTGGGGTTCAGTATCTTGCACACCTGGACATATGGACTGAAGGAGCCGGGATTCAAACCACCAATCTTCCAATTACTGGACCTGTTCTAATTCCTGAGCAATCATTCATTCATTCATCATCATTCATTTTTTCATCTTTTTATACAGCAGCCCAAGGTTATGGGTGCCGACAGGAGGAATTATAGTCATTTCTGTGTATCTGTTTACAGCTACATTACAGTATGTTATAAACCATTTATTAACTTTTATACTATATACTGTTTATAAATGCTAAATAGGAGACTTGTGTGAAGTGTTGCCCAATGCTCTCAGCTCATAGAAATGTCTAAATGTTGATGAGGGTTTGTGAGTTGACTTTGTTTTAAATGGTCACAAACCAAAAAGGTTGAGAAAAATGTATTGGACCGCTATGGGAAATTTAAAGGTTTTTGCTTCAACATTATGTCTCAATCTTAATTTTTATGTATTTAATTCACTGAATTAACAAGTTCTCTTGACTGAATTTTCTCAAATTTTTCTTTGTCATGATACTGTAAATTGTATATCGATAGAGTAATATATAAATATCAGAAATATAAAATGGCATATACCAAGATATGTGTTTTTTGAATTCACAATTTTATCAGTATATTCTGAAAATTATCTTTTACATTTAGAACTTGTTCTAAAATGCTTTTGTCTTTTCATATATTTAAATATTCTATTATTGTAATGAGAAGAAATTTAATCCGTGATAACTATGAGCAGTCAAGATTTTGTAGTTAACAAATTATTGATCTGTTTTAAGCTAAATACAAGTGGATTTGATGTGTCACAGAAGTTGAAGTGATCCTGACACTCGCCGTGTTCATTGTCTAGTGGACAGAATGACAGCAGATCCCTCTCAAGAACTCCTGCAGCTCCCTGGAACCTCCTTTGGGACCAAATACATTACACGACACTTTCCATAAGGCCTTTTGGCAAGACTATAATTGAAACCGACAATAACAAAAACATTCATACAAACGTGACAGACCAAGCCCTGCTGCGCCGCATAGTGAAGCCTCCACCACCTCCTGAGGAAGTCACACATTATAGATGAAAGTAGACTTTGATAGAGCCCTGCTTAAAAGGAAACCAACTGGATGATTACTGGTTGGATGGGTCTCCTTTCATGCGTCAGATGTCCAGGCAGATGAGTTGATGTTAATGGCGTCCTTCTAATCTAACCTAGGAAGAGATTATGAGACTATTCATTAGCGACTCCCAACAACGCTCAGCTGCTGCCCCTAACAGGTTATTCGCTAATTATTCAGTGAACATAATTCACTATGATCTGCACGGGTTCTGTGAGAGAGCCTTAGATATTACAGAGCAGTTTTTTTTTTTTGCTTTTCCTCTTCTTTGCTGTGTGTGATTCGGTCAATGACATAAAACTCTAAAGCACTGAAGTTACTGAGCAATCTGACATGGAGGTATTTGCTTTCTGGCTATTTACGTTAAAAACGGAATCACAAAATCTGTTGTTCAGTGACCCATAATTGTTCTGTATGGCGTGCTTGTGATTAGTGCTGTTGTGAGCTGTTTGCCTGCATTTCTTCAGGAGGTAATGAGGAAGCCATCTCCCTGTTTACCATGCAGCATTCTGCAGGCAGAAAAGGAAGACAGGCACACAAAGCCCTCTAATAATATCCTTAATATGGACCACAGCAGGAGAGTCAGCCCCTAATGCAAACCACGACCTTCTGCTGAAGGAGAGATTTTCAAAGAACATGCTGCTGATGTGCAGATAGGACGAAACCTTCTTGTTGCACCCTTCTTTCTGTCTAAAATCATCGTAATATTATCCTGCTTGGTGATTCAGTGATGGGTTTAATGTATAGATCCTCTAAACATGCCCAAAGAGCTGCATCCCTGCTCCCATGAAACCTGTTCGGAGTGCACAGGTGATAAGAGGAGTTCAGCCACGCACGTCAAATCTCCAGTGACCCTTCCTTGGCCTGTTGCTGAAGTCCGCTGCGCTCTTTTTCATCGTGATAACAGGCAGAGAAGGCTGAGACTCAGGGCGATCCCTCTGCACCAGACAGTCAGCTCACTCCCATCCCACTACAATAGAACTAGTATGTGGCCAAGGGCGTCTACGCCTTGATAAATATGCATCAATGCCTCAGAGAAGATGTAGTTATTTCCACCGTTTTGTGTGGGTGTGTAAATTTATGTGCGTAATCCCTGTGTACTATATCAATGCTCCTGGTCAAAATGAGAATGAATATTCACACATATTCACACGTGTGTGCGTGTCTGTGTGCACACACACACACATACACACATGGCTTATCCTTTTAAAGTCAATAAATACAGATATAGTGATATTACCATCTCCACACAGACATCGTACAGTGTGCTGCAGATGACACAACCTCTGAGCAGAGTCCAGATAATCCAAGCCACACATTTGTAATATGTATGCTTGCTGCAAATACAAAACTTATTAATCTCTTATGAATTTCAATGTATTTTATACTCACAGGCAAAACATTCTTCCTCCCTTTTAGAGCAATGAAAACAACAAAATCTTTCAACATCTGGTCATGCAGGGCAACTGGCTTCTCTTTCTGAGGTAGTTGTACTATCATCTCTGAAGTTATGACTGCACAGGTTTGTACAAGTTTTGTACTCTGTTCCTGGGCTCTTTTATACTGTTTCTCACAAAGCTTGTATTGTATCTTACATAAAAACCTGGTATTTTATGTAAGATGCTAAAAGCAGATGGAGAGTGAAACCTGTTGGACTCAAAGATTCCTTCCTAATGTGCTTTCAATGTAAGTGATGTGTAAGTGTCCATGTATTTAAGCGTTTATTGGAAGATAATATTAACCTTCAGCTGTCCAGGTTTGTCAAATCAAGCAGATATCTTCCACAGTTTCAATCTTTTTAATGCAAAAAATTTCATCTTTGTGTTTCCCTTCTGAGCTGCGGTGGAAGGATGGTAACAAAGAGGGAATTTGGTACTAAAAAGACTCAAGACTTAATTTGACTAAGCTGGACGTCTGAAGCTTCATATGGATTTTGTCCCCCATCATTTACATTGGATTTGCATTAAGAAAGGATCTTTAAATGGTCAGTATTAGCGGGAGGGATGATTACAGCAAGAAAAACCTGTTTCAGTGTTCATTTGGGCACCTGACTGTTGTTTTAAGACAGACTTGAAAAATTTGTCAACCTGTCCTTCAAAAGGGAAAATCCACCGTAACAAAAAAGAGTTTTACTGATTTCACAATGAAGTCACGTGATTCAAACACAGCTGCACATGAACTGTTGATGTCATCAGGTGTCACAGGTCGACTGCTGCTGACTTAATGACTGAATCTGTGGACATTTCTAAATGTAACTCTGCTGGCTGTGAATCAGAAAACGTCCCCAGTAAAATCACATCACTGTGGCGGCGGTGGCTGTCCCAGAGGAGCTGCTCCATTATTCACTGTCTGAGGAGCAGCTTCGGGGTTTGTGCCTAGATGACATCATCATCATCATCATCACTATAGTCTGTCTCTGCTGTTCAGCTTGACAAGTGAATTGACCAAATTCACACATTTAAACCAAGAAGCATTGCAGAAATAACATATGCTATTAAGAGTCCAGTTTAAAATCAGTCATTTCTTGAACTGTTGACGTTAAAAACGTATTTCCCTCTGATTTAATTGGACATTCATTTTATAAACACTTCAAATCATTATAAAACTTTCTTAAAGCTTGGTTTGCCAGGTGTGTGTGTGTTGCCACAAAAGCTCCCAGAGCCGTATCACTGAATTTGGTGAGTAGAAATCTATGAAACCGGATCAAATGCCTGAGGGCAGAGTCCTGGTGAGGAGGATACGTGCGCTTGTTCTGGTCATGCTCTGTCATTCAGTCGTCTTTAAGACTTTCAAATGGATTCACGTAAATCGCTGTGAAACTGCATGCACATTTCAGGATTTATATTTGAATCAGGCTCACCCCGTTTCATACAGAGCTGACAAATCATACCAAATGGCCCCTTCTTAGACTGTTTGGTCAGGCCCACTAATACAAAGATGGATGCATGCAGGTTACAACTGTCATAATCTTATTGGAGATTTCACACTGACTGTCAGACCTGGTGAGTGTCAAAGCCTGAAATTTCAACGTTTACATTCTGCTCTCAACTTCTTACAGCCTTTAACTTCACATGGGCTTGAAGGCCACAGTCACCACCTGTGGACTTATTTAAACTTTAAACTGTGACGTTGGGAATACGACCATTTACCACATGTAATTCAGGTGAACTTCTTCTGCCGCTCAGACTAGAAAATCTACATCTTTATTATTATAACCTGCAACATTTTGTCACCACACCAGGTCTGTCTGTATATCCTCATGTCATTCTACACAGACTGGATTTTCAAGTTCATTGTCTTGAATTAATTTTGTCACAAATACTCACAAACATCAGTGTGTTTTTCTGACTGAAACTCAACAGCTAATTTCAACCAGATAACATAAAAAAGACTTCACAGTGACAGATACTGAATAAACTACTCGGTCAAGTATTGAACACAAGCCCACAAATACTACATTGAGCCTCTGTTTCAATCTTTGGTTAATGAACCACTTAAGGTCATGAAACATTTTAACAAAAGTAAGTAAATATATTGCCTATACTGCAAAACAGATACTGTATATGCAGCAGGCTTGTTTTACAGTATTAGAAGTACAGGCAGTATATTTATATACTTTTGTCAGCAATATAATATGTGAGCTTTAGTTTTATAATGTAACAATAAAGGAATAACAATATGCATATGACTGTAACCCTCAACACCAAAATGCAGAAACATGGACAATATATTAATTCAACACTTGCGTAAAAAGAATTTAGACCCGTAAGGCTTCCAGCTGTGGTCTAAACAGCTGTTTAGATGTTGCATTAGGATACCTTGTTAGTGATGTTGTTTCCCAGAAATACAGAAATGCAAACAGTCTTCCATTCTTTATTTCTGTTCCCTGAATATCTATGTTTTTTGTCAATGACATTATGTATGTTGTTATTTTATTAATTATATTTTTATACTGCAAACTGCTGTTTTTGACAAGAAAAATTGAATATTGTTGATGTTTCATGTGCATACTGAATGTGATTTGTGTCAAAAACAGCTGAAAAAAACAGGAGAATGTCATTAAAAAGTGAAGTTAGTGAATGACACAAAAGCGTGGAAAATTGCAAAGAACTGTAAAACATTTAAATTGTCAATTTGCCAACACAATGAGAACTTAAAAGTTAAAAGCCATTTACATTGTTATATTTTAGTGGTTCTTTTGTGTTGTACTACATTCTGATTGCTTTACTTTGGCTTTGATAGGGAGGGTTTTCTTCATAGCACACATTCATTCATAAGGATTCTGATCCTTTAAAGGGGACATATTATGCTTTTTGTGACTTTCAGTTATTTTTATACCGTTATGATGTCAGCTGTCTATTTTAAACATGGTCAAAGGTCTAAAACTTGAGGTGAATGTATGTAGAAATGCTTCAGAAATGCTTCAGCCTGCCTTGAATGCTTCATTTACAAAGCTACCTCTTCTTCTCCGTTGAAGTGACATCAGGTCACGTATGCCCACAGACGGCCATCTGTGCTAAAGTTGTTGCTAAGGTTGTTCCACTGGTTATTCATGTTGTTTAATCGCATATTTTGGATCAGATTTGAGCTCCAACATGTACAGATGTATTTGAGAAGTTGACATTTTGAGTAAAGAATGAGAAAAAGAAGTGAAATATTTACGTAGCCTCCGGGGCTGGTTGAAGTCTGCCGAGACAAAGCTTCCAGAAGTTAACCAATCAGAACAGAGTGGACTCATCAGGAGGGGCCTTAAAGAGACAGGAGCTAAAACAGCCTGTTTCAGACAAAGGCTGAACTGAGGAGCCACATAAAGGACAAGATAAATAAGGAGTTTTTTGAACAGTAAATCATGCAAAGATATTCCAGTAGAGCCTAAGAATAAAAATATAGACCTGGATCTGTGCAGGGGACCTCCCTTTTAAATACACTAATACTGCACTATGCCTGCATTTCGACATACGGACCTTCATTCAAACTTTTCAGCCCAAAGCAAATATTCCTTATTTGCAACATTTAAGCTTCAGTGTTAATTTGTATAGTGAAGCATATTATTTGATATTGTATTCATGGCACTGCAGTAGTCATTAGGCTTATTTCTATTTACTGTAAAGACATGAAGAAACTCTGTAATTATATCAGCATGAAAATGTTCTGTTCCTGTCAGCTTTGAGTTTTGTTATCAAGTTTCAGTGCTTAAGAGAAGCTGTAAGCCAATGTGTCTCCTTAAAAACATCTGTAATGACAACTGCAGTTGAAAAGGTATTTTAAGAAACGTGAATATAACTTCTGTTACTATGGAGTTACTATGGAGATCATTAGCATAAGTCATGTACTTAATGTGAAAACAGAAAACATGGCTAAAATAAACACTACTCATCTATTTCCAAGGTGATCTGCAATGTGTATGCGTGTGTATCTCAGAGAGTTATATGTCTTTACGTGTGATGCTAATAATAATGTGTGTCACTGAGCTGCAGTAGAAGAACAGTTTTTTCTCTGTGTTTCATTGGAGGCCATTACAGCTCTATCATGTAGCCACAAAAACAGGAAATCAACCGTTTAGTTTGAATAAATTGTTTAGTGGTTCCGCATCATTGGGCATTACTAGACATTTAGATTACACACAGACCTTCACATAGTGGTGACGGGAGCTGAAGAGCCTCAAGATGTCTGATAGAACTTATTTATATTTAAGGACAGGCTTTTAGGATGTCTTGTTACTGGCCGGCACTATAGAGCAATTAGTTGACACTCACAATTGGTCAATAAGTGATTAATGCAAATTATTTCTTGAGCAATAAAGCCAAAAATTAACTGATTCCAGTTTCTCAAGTGTGATTTTTTAGAATTTTTTTTCTATTAAAGTAAATTGAATATCTGTTGGTTATGGACTGTTGGCCAGACAATCAAGCAGTTTAAATATGTCAGCTTGAACTTTAGTCAAACGTGATGGATTTTTTTTTTTAGACCAAACAATTAATCAATTAAATGAAAAGATAATCATCAAACAAATCAATAGCAAATGTATTTGCAGCCTGAACTATTACAAATCAAATTATCATTTTGTCTCTAAGATGTCAGAAAATAGTGAAAAATGTTCATCACAAGTTCCCAAAGTCCTACATAGCATCTTTAAATTGCTTGATTTCTCCAACTAACAGTTCAAACCTCAAAGATATTCAATGTTTAGTGGAAACAGAAAAAAACATCACATTGTAGATGCTGGAACAAGGACAATCTTGGCATTTTTCCTTAATACACCATCTAAACATATGTTTATTGATTAATTTTCTGTCTTTCGACTAATGATTAATTGCATCAGCACTGTCTATTTTAATTATTCTGCTTTCAATCATAGAGATTACAAATAAAGCGGCATATCAATGCTACAGCTTTCCAAAATCTATTTAGGAATGAAAGTAGTGTTTTAAGTCCCGAAAGTAGTTTGTTTTGTTGTTGTTGTTGTTTTGCTTGTGTGTACAGACCTGTCATTCAATGCCATATTGTATCATTTAAATGCTGGAATAAACCACTGTGAGCTTTCATATGTCATAACTGTGCGCTGTGAATTCAGAAAATGTGAAGATCAATTGACAAGTGACACATTTCCATGAAGTCGCTGTAAATGGGTAGAAATACTGTTATACCAATATAATATTGCATCCCATTGTCTTTATTCATTGAATGCTGTTTTATTCACAGTTTGCAGACCCAATTCATACTGGGAGAGAGAGAGAGAGAGAGAGAGAGAGAGAGAGAGAGAGAGAGAGAGAGAGAGAGACTCAAGTCTATCCAAATATTGCTTCCAGTCCGGTGAGTGTTGTGGTGTTATGAGTGGGCCGATCATCCAGCATAGGCATACATGAGTAGCCGTTTCATTATTCATGTCATTGCAGTTGCCCTGTTATGATACAGTCCTATTTGGAGTGGGCTACCTGATTTGCTCAGCGCGTCCGTCAAGCAGTGCGTGGCCCTGCGTCGGCTGGCTGTGCGCGCTCATAGGTCGGACCGAGAAGAATCGGAGGGGGAGCAGGCGAAGTGCGCGCCTACGAGACTGCGCGCCGCAAGGAGGGGGAGAGGTCCAGCTGCAAAAAAAAAAAAAAAAAGAAAAAAAAAAAGAAGGAAGGAAAAAATACGCCGTGACAATGGCAACATCAAGCATCTCGTGAAAGGTTGATAACAGGCGAGAGGGCACCGCGAATCGGGAGTTTGACAGGCGACGGCCCCTGTTTGTCCGGAGGAAAGCGGCGATATTAGGACATGCTGGCTGCTCTATAGCGCGTTTCCTGGAATACGAATTCTTCCGTAATTGAAAATGGAGCGGCGGGGGAGAGGAGAGTCGCGCTGTCTCCATCATTGAGAGGCGCGTCCACCTGCTATTACTGGAGGCCCGGGCTGCTGCTGCTTCTTCTGCTGCTGCCGCTGCTGCTGCTGCTGCTGGTGCTGGTGGCGGGGAGGGTGGGAGGGGGGAACATGCAGGGGAAGTGTTTGCATTTCGGGGGAAAGACGCATCTCTGATACTGTCCACAGCAGCTGAGAAGGATCCCATTGCGACGGGGGAAAAAAAACGCAGTTTGGGCGCATACGCTCTGGAGGTAGGCAGTGAAACGTTATTATGCTGCTATTCAGCGTGCCGTTGTGTATTTGAATAGGGAGCGAGCTCTATTAGGTATGCACATGACAGCTTGATTTATACACACACTGATTTATAGGCTATCCCTGCTTCCCCTGATTTGATCTGATCGGACATTTTATTCAAAGGGAGAACACACCAAGCATGCGGTGTACGTAGTAGCAGCCCTACCTCCTTGGGACAGCTGTCGTAGCCTACATTCATTCGTCTCTGCTCCATCGATTACCCATTCCCTGCGAAAAATACCCCCACTTATTTAAAGCACAGGCTCTGACCTATTCGCTTTAGGCACAGAAATGCAACACAAATACAGATGCCACGTGTGGTTGTTCATATTGAAGGCAGTTACCCTGCACTGTTTGTATGTTTTGGAGACAAACAGTGGCCTGTGGACGTCATTTTGAATCAACGTTATGCATCCAGAGCAGTGCTGCCCCAAAAATGAATAAGAAATGAATAAAGGGGCATAATCTTATAGTCCAAACTAATGAATGATTCATGAATGGGCTATTGAAACCCAATGGGATAACACATCATCTTACAGCTAGGCCCTCTGTGATATGGCGAATAAATGATTCATAAACGAACAAATTCTTAAAATTGGCCTAAACATCATGATAGCAGAGGCACACACAGGTGCACCCAGGCATGTGTGAATGCCTGCACTGTCGGGTCACTAGATCAGTAGCTTACTGTGTCTCTGCTCCCCTTTTAAGGATGCCTCATGACAGATGTTTACTGGATGTCCCAGTCAGCCTCACTGCAAGCCAGACAAGGCATGCTAGGAAATAATGAGCTGCAGCCCATAATAACAGCCTCTGCTCTGCTCGGGTTTTTGTGGAGGTGTTAGAATTTGTTGTTAACTTTGTTTCAAATAGGATTTTAATTGGATTAAATTTTAACGAGCCAGAAATTTCCCCGGCTGATGTTTATTGGAGTGCTTTGTTAGACAGGATTTTCAAATAAGAAGTGGCGAATTTATCGTCGCAATTAATGATCTGCCCAGAACACAGTTAATGACCTGACGTGACTTGGTTTGATTCATGTTTTGGAGTTTTTGTTAGCCTATTTGACAGGGTGTGTTTCTGACTTTTCAGCATGCATCGGGTTACTTTGTTGGAAGATTTGCTGAAGATGTAATCTTTAAAGTGCACTGGACCAGAGCGCAGTGAGAGGGATGTGTGTGTGCGTGTGTAAAATGCCTGTCATTGCCCTCTCTGTGTCCTAATGTGAAGACAGCAGTGGAAACCAGATGGAAGGCCATGCATTGATTGAGTCAAAGAGAGCCTAAAAGAGGGCCAAATTGAGTTGACAAGTTGATGTGGGTGTCATTATCATGTGTGACGGCACAGTGTGCCATTGGGCCCGAGGCTACGTGACGTGTGGACGGGAGAGGGGCCTCCTTGGTCTGGTTTTGTTTGAAGATCACAGATGCGGAAACTAATAGGAGGTATCATATCAAACTGTGTCTTCATTCTGCGATATGTTTGTCTTTACAGCGTTTGCCTGGTCAGTCTCATTGTTTTCACTAAAAGTGCCGTTCTAAACTGGATGAGAAATTGAGCCCAATGACACATTTCAACACCGTGGCTCTGATCCACAGTAGCGAGGATAGCGCTGGCAGGTTTTCTGAAAATGTGTTTAAAATGCTATCCGAGTGTTATGTTGCAGCAATAAAACCAGCAGCTTGTGTACATAGTCTCTTATCTTCCCCTGCCCATGTGTGCTCTGTGGCTTCTCCTCTGCTTCAGCCTTAGGCACATGTGTTGGGCCTCGACTACCACGTCTGTCGTACAGGAGAGAGTCTCAGTTATACAGAATGAACTGATCCTCATCAATCATCCTTTTTCGCACCTTTTATTAATATCTTACACCTTGTATGTTCTTATCAACAACAACAACTATCTGGATACGACACTACAGTATCACAGATGTTTCTTTTGTATGATTGCTTTTTTTTTTTTTTTTTTGCAATCAGGTGTCGCCTACTAGCTTCTATAACATGCTCTGACTTTCACAATCGACAGAATACAGGCAAGAACATCTCGTTAAGCATACAGAGAGGGCTTTCCTTTTCTATATAGAGTCCCCGCTGTGTTTTATGTCTGGTGCGCTGCAGTTTTCTCTACACATTGTATCACTCCAGTCTGGAAGCACCATGGCTCTGTCCTAGTCCGTGCTGAAACACGCTGAGCCCATCAGAGCCACACTGTATGTTTAAGCACACTGTGTTTATGTCAGGCCACAGTATGCACAGCCCTGCTGCGTCGACCTCAGCCCCTGCGTTTGGGCTGTGACATGCTGGCTGTGGCCCAGCGGAGGCAGTCTTTCTCTGTGCTGCTGCCGCTGCTGAGTTCTGTAATTAAAGGCAGAGGTAAGTCCAGGGGAGAAGGCTGGGCCCTGATTGCTTTTCATGGCCGCGAGGAGAGAGCTGCAGCGTGTCCTGAGGGACTGAGGCGCTGCTGAGCTCTTTGCTGCCTGCTCTGCCCCCCAGACAGGAGCTGTTCCAGGAAGACACACGCATTTGTACTCACACGCTACCGGCATACTCATGCGCACGCACGTAAACATACTCAAACACATCCTGACACACACATATACACACACACACACACACACACACACACACATACAGAGTGGCTGAGAGAGGCAAAAATTACATCTGTAGCTGACAGGCAAACTGTGCTAATCTACTTTAAAGAATGCCCCATTTTAGAAAATATGTGTCAGTATGAGGCGTGAGGCACTGAGGCACAACTGTTACAGTGCAGTAGTGTAATGAATTAAAAACAGCGCAATCAGACATAGAGTAAGGATCTCTCTCTCCATTGGCTGCTGGTCGGCATTGACAAAGCAGTTGAGGTGTGATTGGGCTGAGTATAGATGTGAGCAGAGGCTGCCTGTGGTTGTCTTGGGCGAGCGCTCTGCAGGGGGAGCTGTACTTCACCCCTCCCACCCCAGCTGCAGCCAAACTGACGAGGGCTGCTTCTCTGCACTCTGAGGGCCTGGCAAACATGGGCATGCTCACATATAGGATCTGGGTGGGCCCCAGCACTTTTAGGGGAAAAATGGCCTCAGAGCTCACTCCTCCTCTCCCTCACTGGATTCATTCACGGCAGCTGGCTGGTTAAAGTACACTGAGGGTTTCAACCATCACACGCCTTACAAGTCCTATCAGAGAGATTCCTGTGGAAGGCAAAAGATTCAAGAGCACTTTGAGGATAGGAGGTTTTAAAAAAAAAAAAAAAAAGCAGTTGGATGCTATTTGAATGCCAACTCCGGCCACATTTTTGCACCGTGTTCATGAATTAGTTCTGCCAGGATAATTAAAGTAATGCATCAGGATTTCTGCCATTAACAAATAAAAGTCCAATTAAACTGGGGTCTATTAAACCACTTTCCGTATTGCCTACTTGATCTCAGTATGTAGGCTGGTGGCCACTGGGACCGTGAGCACGCGGGCTTGACGTTCATAGCTCATTTCCTGCTTCCACATCAGACCCTTATATTGCAGATGGATAGATAATGTGAAATTTCCCTTTTCTCCGCTCGCACTCTCCTGGGCCCCCTTGTATTTCAACTCATGGGATTCTTGAAACAGATAGTGAGATCTGATGCTGGGAAATCTTAGAAGGAGACGAAAGAGGTGGGGATTTAATGCAGTGGACACAGGTGCACTGACATGAATGGTGTGAAAGCAGCATATTCACAACATGACTCGGGAGGGAGGAAGCTATATGACGGGGCTGGATTTTAATTGGTTTCGCACATTGTGCTCCCATGTATTGTTCCCTTTGTAATGGCACACACAGTGGCAATAACAGCCTTGGTTTTTGTTATATAATAACACTAATAGATTCATCGCCCCTTGTCTAATTTGAACATGTTTTTTTTTTTTAAATTCCTCATGTTGGAGCCAGAGGAGTCGCATATCCATGTTGAGCTGGACTTGTATACCATCAGGATCCTGAATACCGGAATAATAAGCCACCTTCATTAGCCTTATCTTTGATTTGTTGGATGGAAAGGGAGGAGGGGGGTGGGATGAAAAAAGGGGTTGATGATGAGAAAGGGAGCAAAACATAGGGTAGGATGTGCTGTGAGAGAGGAGCTGCAGAGGGGAAGGGGGGGGACGGACATGGTGGGAAGATTAGAGGAAGGGACGGACAGACAGAGGGAGAGTACAGAGACGAGGGGACAAATAAAGGGAGAGACATAGTTACTGTTGGTGGTGGGGGTTCAGGGTGCGTCCTCCCAGCACAGCCAGTTGGAACAAACAAACAGTCGTGAGATAGACAGTGTTGTTTCTAATGGGAGAGAAGCTCGCTGTGCCCTGGATGTTTCCCTGCACCTTTCATTTTCTAAATGCTGTTTTGTCTGTTCACCACTTAACAAGCCACCAGTGCCTCAGAAAGGAACCACGCTTTATTTGCTGCTGTACATAATTACCAGCCATTCAAGACAGGCTTGTTTTCTACTCTAAACGATGTTGTGAATTTATGTGCAAATAAGAGACAGGCTATATTTTGTTGTAAATCTTTTCACAGTGTACAAGTTGAGTGTTTAAAATGTATGGCATTATAGCATTCGGTCTAAGATTCGTTGTAATTCATTTCACTTTAATTGTGCTGCTGTTTGTGGAGACTGCGCCATTTGTGCCCTAATCAAACATTAGTGATAATTGAATCGAATAGCTATTTTATCATACGTTGCGGTTGATGCAGAGAGCAGAATGACAAAAGCCTGTTGAGCAAATGCAATAGTCTTCTTGTCAGATACAGTCAGCTGACGAATAACGCTTTACTTTCCATTTACCATAGCACGCCAGAGGCAAAACATTATCCATGCGCGACACATCTAAGCAGAAGTCAAATGAGAAATGTTTTTGAATATCTTAACACAGAGAATGTGAATTGAATTGCATACATGAATTTCAAGTTGGATTTGACCCTGATCTGTTGGATGATGTTGCTGATGATACAACAGCATGACTGCTATTCTACTATGGGTAATAATTATAATCATTCACAGCTAGTGGTCCTTGTCACAGGAGTGGGGCACAATGGAAATAATAATTAGGACTTCTCATTTCAGATGCATCTCAGAAGAGTGTATGAAGTGTCTACTGTGGCTCTTTGACTTCTAGGATGTACAGCTGTGTGTATACTTGCTTGCTTCCCTGTGTGTGTGTTAGCTCCAGCACACTCCAGTAAGAATTTGTGCCGGCTCTGGATTTTCTTCAGCTTCAGACTCTGCTATTTCTCACAGTGCACACACATTCGCACACACACACACATATATTTTACATCATGACAGTGACCCAGTCTTTGCTGTCATAAACAAGTGGCTAATTCTAGCATAAAGAGACATGAAGGGCCAGGATGCCTGCTATGCATTTATTTTGGGCTCGCCCCTGATAGCGACATTCAGTGACTTACTGAAGCCCTGTCATGCGCAAATAGACATTTTTCAACTCACTATCTCTCTGTGTTCTTCTAACCCATTTCCCCAAGTCATCATTCAGCGACACTGTCAGAATACAGCCCACATACATCACACTTGAGCCAGTAAAATGCTCTCCAGAAGGAGTCAAATATGCACCTCAGCGTAGTCGCCGCTGATAAAAGGGCTAATTCATCACTTAGTCACCCAAAGCCTCAGAGATTCATTGTAATATCTTGTATACTGTTGGAATTCAGGAGATCTGGATTAGCTGAATAATTTCCAGGCTTCTGCATAATGCTAGTGGTGGTCGCTTATATATTATATATACTTATATAGATTTGTTTTGGAATAAAGTACCACATTTATTTTTCAATGTAGTATTTCATTTTGTTCAGTGTTTTTATTTCAAATTGTTACATATTTTGCCGATCCAATTTCTCAAGAAGAAAAGCAGAATACTCCCTCATTCCAGCTGCTAAATTGTGGAGAATCTGCTGCTTGTATTTGTTTTATTCAATAGTAAACTAAATATATCTTCACGTTTTGGACTGTTAGTTGCACAAACAAGCAATCTGAGTCACCATGGGGTCTAGGAAATTGTGATAGCCTTTTTTTTCACTGTTGTCAGACATTTTATAAACCATATTATTTTCGTAGATTAATCGGTAATGAAAACAGTTATGAAGTTTGGCTACTTTTTATGAAAAAAATTAAAGGGTTTTGTGGAGAAACATTTTTATATTCTCAAAGTTGGTCTTAAAAAGTCAGGCCAGAAATCTTGAAATGATTGCTCTTCCTAACAAATCTATGGAGGTGTATTATGAACATGCTATACTTCCTTAAGTGCATACTAGCCTGCTGAAAACAAACAATAACTTAGAAAAACACATGTACATGCACTCACTAGTACTAGTGAGTAACTTGAAAGAGTTGCTTTTAATAAAGAGCAATTTGGTAACATGCTGCTATTAAGACAAGAAATGATAACTATGAAGGTTTTAAGAGAAACTTTCCACTTTCATACCTTTAACATACCTGTGTATGTACAGCATCTAGTACAGTATGTACTTGCTCCTCATCCATAGCGTCCACTAATCTTGCTTCCAGTGCACCTCCACATATCTTTTTTCCGTTTCTATCACTGTTATGATACAGCGATGTTTCTGTCACTATGGGCTAAATACTTTGGGAGCATCACAACACCAGGTATTTCCCTTTTATATTCAAATTACGTTGTGTATAACCCGCTCCTTTGAGATCTGTCTCTGAGGTGTGTGTATGCCTGTGTATCATTGCGCCTTTTTTTGCCTTTTGTGTGCACTATTTGGGATTTGCTTATGGTTTATTTATGCAGGTAATTCCATTGAGAGAAAGTCTTTTTCAGGGGAGAGCTAGTGTACAGTCTGCATGCATACTTTATAGCCATATGATCTAATAGGTTTAAAACTCACTATCAAAGATGTATGCTGCTGCAATGTTTTGGCTCCAGTGATGAGGCCTCTGGAGAGGTGGGGTAAGGTATCCATGTGCATTGTGAATGTGTTACAATGTGTGTGTGTGTGTGTGTGTGTGTGTGTGTGTATATGTGTGTGTGTGTGTGTGTGTGTGTGTATGTATGCGTATGAATGATCTGTTTTAGGGGCAGCCAGTGCTTAGAGAAGCCCTCTGTGCTCATTGTTAATCCCAAGGTGCACCGAGTCTACCAGGACTTAGTGACCTGACACAAAATTAGCAGTAACAAACACCAGTCTGTCTCTCTCTCCCAGATACACTTACAAATCTGCCTACAGACTCCACAGTGAATGCAGTGACAGCCTGCCAAGCATTTGGAAATATGAATGTGTACGTATGCATGTGCTCATGCTTATTTGGACCCTTGAGCTTCTATGTGGGCATGGAAGTTTGTTTTGTGTGTATACGTGCAAGCCTGCATTCGTATAATAATAATGTTATTTATGTTTTTTTCCTCTCACCCTGTGCAAAAATGATAGCGAGTGAACACTGCTATTTGGATAACACAGAGTGCCTACAAGTAACACATATTCTGAGGACAAAGGCTCCATTGTCGAGAGAAAAGTAAAAAAAAAATTTGTAACAATTTACACTTTGACTCCCTCTCTTGGGGCTTTAGGAAATGTTAATTTAAGTTCCCATTATAAAATGTATTTAAATCAGACTAAGAATTAATTCCATTATTCTTGGAGGCAGCTGGGGCTTCCGTATCCATCGAGACGGTTTGCTGCTCCCTCCTGAGACCTGTGGGTTTTCCCATCACTTTTAAAATCAATTACCTTTCTACCTCCCTCGCCTCTCCAACTCTCTCTAAGTACTCTCGTCATATTCTTCATTAGAAAACCCACCACTTCACCTATAGCTCACTATGAACACCTCAACCGGAACTCTGTGTATTTTTAAGTGTTCATGGCACATCTGAGCACCTCTCTCTGATTTATTAATATGTCTTACACAGTGGCGTGTAGCTGTAGGCCTGTGCAGATTGTTCTCAGACAGCTTTTTCGCAGCATCTAGACAATATCGCTGCCTCAGATATAAATAGGAAGACAATCTGTGGCTGGGTAAGACCTGTTAGCCCTATGTGACACTAAAGCCACGACAAAGATCCTGCTGTACTGCTGCCGAGGAGTGGCTGCAGCCCTTGGGAGAGATCATGTTATTCTCCCTTGTGCGCCATCTCACAAACATCTCACTGCCCTAACTGAGGGGAATAAGCATGGATGGGCTTGACGGCTGCTTCCTATTTTAGTCCTCGGCAGGTAGGCGGATGAGTTGAACTGCGGAGGATCTCTGTGCAGTGAAGTCTTCGTCTAATTAGTTTGTCTAATTATGTCTTTGTGCTGGAAATTTCTCAAATTAGTGGTATCGTGCAGAATGTGAGCATGCTCATTATGGTTGTCATGAGAATTGTTGCGGTGGATGGCGAAGAGAGGAGAAACGGAGAAGGAGAGAAGGAGTGTCATCGGGACCAAAAGCTCTCCACGGTCCAAATCCCTTTATCAAATACAAATATCTTGTAATGGGAGACGTAGCACCCAGCTTCATCCCAGGAATTTGCAGGGAAAATGTTACTTTTCTCTCTGAAACACTTGACACCTGCCCCCACCCCCCCCTCTCCAGTCCCTCCCTGTGCAGCGGTGCACCTATTTGTGGCAGACCACAAAAGACAAAAAAGTCCCTTTGATTTTCCCTCCTTGTGCGTCAGCTGCAAGAGTGTTACAGCATCAGGGGTGTACACGTCACACATGGAGACACTTTTTGATTTTCCCTTCTTGCGAGATGCCACAGCATCAGGGAAGACCCCCCTCTTCTCCTCTTCCTCCTCCTCGCCATCATCCACAACTCTGAGCTGCTTCTCCTGGCCACCATGTGAGGACAAGCCTCCTGGATCGCCTGCCAGCGAGCCAACCATTTCCCTCCCCCCCTCTCCACAGCTCCGCCTCTTTCTTTCCCTCCTTTCTTTTTTCCTCCTTCCTTCCCCACCATCCCTCTTTCGCTCTCCCAGTCTCCCCTTCCCTCTATCTCTCTCCCTCTCCTTCCCCCACTCCTGGGCCTACAGTAATTGGTATTCCGAATGGCAGCTGGGATCCATACAAACACAGCAGACAGAGGGAGAGAGTGAGTGAGACAGAATGTGTGTGTGAGAGAGAGACATGGAGACAGAGAGAAAGAGAAAGCCAGCAAGTCAATACGCTGGTTCATTAGAGCACTGAGTCACAGTGGCCGCTGCCTCGTTTGTTTGTGTTTGTCCAATACTCTGTCTTAAGCAGAGCCCACCGCCTCTGTCCGCTCACACTGGCAAACCTGACAGCAACACACCCCAGGCTGCCTGGCTGCCTGTGATATGGGCTTTTCTGTGCCTGTATTTGGACATACCGGCTTATGAAATAATGACCAAATCAATAGCTTTAAATTAAGCAAAGCGTTTTCTCATGATTCTCACCGACACAAATTCATGCCTAGAGTGGGGCCAGTATGGAAACTGTTGTCCAAATTAAATGACAAAATATGCTGTTGGTCCATGCATTCCAGAGTGACGCGTAGAAGCATGAGGACATCATTTGTCTGTGCCAAAACAGTTACAAATCACTGTTTAAAATTACAGCACATACATTTTATGATGTGATAATGCTATGATACAGAAAGCTCTTGGTAACAGTAAGGAAACAAACACTGTGATAGTAAATTGAGATTTCTGACACTTTTAATCATCGACATTTTGCGTCATCACTGATAGCTGTAGAGTCACATGATAGCTTTTGCATCAATAAAATGAGGAGAATTGCATTGTGGGATTGTCAATAGAAAGTTGTGTACATGCCATGAACACTACTTTTTCCATTCCATTGTGGATCTTTTGAGGGCGCTACATAGCAGATAAATTTACACGGTCAGAAATAGGGCACTCAAATTAAATGGCAGACAGTAAGTATACTGTACCATAGGTAGCGATTTCAGACACGGCCATAGTTTAAAACTAACCCGTATTTCAGCTTGCTGTTTGATGTTTGTTGGCCCATCCATCCACCCGACTTCCTCCCTTTGTGGACTTTGTCACTCTGTAACAACGTTATTTCTTCTTGTGATTCCTCCCGTCATATTTACTAAAGCCACTAGAGGGCTTTGTCACTTGAACATAAACATAATGTTGTTTTGAGGCACTTCCTGAAACGACTAATTCTGTCGTTTTTCTTGGGAGGACAGTTTCAAATTGGCATGATATATATGTTTCCTCGCTTGTATGCTATTTCATAATCATGCTGTGATGGAGTTACGTTTTCCATGGCTGATTATGTGTCAGCAATATGTGATATTTTTGACTGGATTAACCCGAGGTGTTGATGATACATGGAGCGACAAAAAATAGCAGGTCTGATTATGGCGGTGGATGTAAAGAAGACAGGCCAGTTCCCTGAAATGGAATTTAGAGACAAGAAAAAAAAGAGAGAGACAGAGGCTCCATTAGGAAACAAAAATAGGATTCTGCAGTTATTGAAAATATGAAAGTGGATGTTACAAAAAAACAAGAGAGAGGAGTGTTCTCTGGTCACGGCAAGCTGAGAGCAGACCACTTGTCAGGATATTGAAAAAGAGAGAGACAGAGGGAGAAAGAGAGACGCAGGTTAAGAGAAAGGGCCGAGATGACCTGCTCCTCTCTTCAAGGCCTGTTTATTTTTGAGGAAATAGTAATATGACGGTGGCTGTAGTTGTCTGGCTGGGGCTGCTGGCTCTCAGGGCCCTCATGGTGCATAGTGACCTCTCATTACCACTGCTTGAAGGAGCGTGAAACAGAGGAGATCACTCCAAAGGGCAGCTGTGTAGATGCGCCTAACCTTTTAAACAATTGGAATACGTCAACCATACAAATAACTCATTAACCTTATCCATTTAAATGAAAAGCTCCTACTTTTATCCCACACCCCCTTCCTCTCTCCAGTATTAGATTTGTTTAATTGGCTATTGCACATGATGAAAATGGCAAGTCCCTTTGCAATGTGGTGTGGTCAAGGCGAGCAATACAGCAGAGCAATGGGGATTTGGCCCCCTTTGGCCCCAACACTTAACGAAGCTGGCTTTGGTTTAAGATTTGGGGGGAAGGGAAATGGTAGGATGGGGAAGTGATAGTGTGTGAGTCTGTTGTTTAGGAAGCGGCTTCCAGCTCTGTCCAGTAGCACAGGAGGGCATTGATTGGAGGAGCTCAATAGCTCGGGTCTTTTAATCACCTCGCTCAGAGGCTGCGTTGTCCCACAGGCCTGGAGAATAAGCGCTGCTAATACCCCTGTGCATATGCACACAGCCACTGGCTCCCAGGCTTCTGCGGCCCCTCACAGACCCACACAGCCACTAATCAATAGGTCTGATTACCAACAGGGAGGCAGACCTGGCTTTGTTCTCATTTGTCCATTGAAAAAGCTTGTCCCCCTCCAAACATCTTGCCAACTTACTGGAGGCTTCTCCTACGTTTAGACACAATATGGTATTGCTTAAAGACCATGATGGTGATGTTTCTGTTATTCTGATGACAAATTTGACCTGCTGCACCAAGAGCTGGATCTGACAGTGTCACAAGACTAAATGCTTGTTTTCTGAGTGTGGAATAATGTGCTATTCTGACCCAGTTGTAAGGAAAACATTTAGACTTACACATCATGCTTCTATAAATGGCATTTCTCTCACTCTCACTTTGTTTTGCACTCTATCTCCATCTTTTCTCTCCCTCCCTCCCTCAATCTGTCTCTCTGCCTTCTTGGCTGTCATATCTCTTTATACTGTTTAGAAATGCTGTACATTGTGTTACAGGGTTGTGACTGATAGCCTGCCAATTTCAGCTGTGGCACATCAGAGAGGCTAACCCCCCTCCAGAACACAGAGAGACACACATTAAAGCCGTGACAGTGTGCTCCTTTTACTGCTCTCACTGATTTCATACCGCCTGATTAAGTGTTCCACAGGAATGCAGCGTTTTTATTTAATACTGGAAAAGGCCACTGAAAACACTGTGGTCCAAACTGCAACGTGCAAGAGTGTCTTGATGCAGGAAAACACAGAAACTCCCTCCTGGCGGTTTGTGTGTTGTAGATGTGCTGCAACTTCACACGAGCAAAAGACAAGAATTATTGTTCGCTCTCATAAGAGATTCCGAGGCCATTTATATTTCCATCTGTGCAGCCTATCAATAAGCCTCTAAGCCGGGTTTCAAAAACTAATAACATCAATGACTTTAAAAGGGAAAACAAATTTCAAAGGAAGACAGCGTATTAGCAACAAGAGCTGGTGGGTGAATATTGAGATTTGAGTTTGTAGAGGGTCTGAAGGGCAGAGAGGGGCCGTTGTTTTGTCCTATGTCCTCACCATTCAACATACACACACATTGTACACACACTTGCTCTGACTGACACCCTTCACATTTGCTTGTCTTGTCTCTCTCACTCTCTGGCTTTTTCCCTCTGCCCTCCCTTTTCCCATCCTCTCTTTTGCTCTGTGTATCTCCTTTCTTCTCCTGCTGTCCTCTAGACCCCCCCTACACCCAACCCCCCTCTCCCAGCCCGCCTCCTCCCACCCCCGCCTGCCCGTGTCCTTTGGTTTTGAAGCCAAGTAAAGGAGTCGCCTTCTGAGGCAACGGGGAAATAATTTGTGGCTCCGAGAACAAAGGGAAATCTTTACTGTGAGAGTAATGGAATGAATTTTGTGATGTGGATGAAAAACAAAATACTGATGAAAGATCTTGATGTAAAGAGAAAAATAATAAGGGTGTAATATCTGATGGATAAAATATATCCCTTTCTCCGGATCATTATTATTAGATTTTAAGAAAAAACTGAAAGAGAAATATACAAAAAAAATCTCTAACATGCATCAACTATTTATCAGTTGCTTATTATTTATAACTCTGTTGTGTCTTCATCACTATTATTGTATCTTTATGTGGTTAATAGTGTAGAAGTTTGCTGTGAATGCAATTTCAGCACTAAAATACAGTTTTAAAAAGCGCCATGTGCAATCCATTATGGTCATGTATTGACTGGAAATTCCTCAAAGCCCTCGACAGACCTCCATGCTCACTTATTGAGCTGTTATCAATGATCTGCTTTTGTCTCGACTCAAGAGACTGTGGAGTGTATTAGCGGGACATTTATTGTGCCAGAAAAGGAGGGATTGGGAAGCCAAAGATGAAGAATATTTGTCCCCTGAATGCTTACTTGTTAGTCATATTTTCTATTCCTTGATGTCTCAAACAGTGCAGATTTCTTGTGGCTACTTATCCCATAAATTAGTTTAATTTTTTCACCAATGGAATTGTGGATGATTAAGCGCACTGAACAATACTCGTACTTAGAAAAAATTGGAAGAAACTCAAGAAATCACGCTCTGTCTCTTGGTGAAAACAAAGTCATTTTAGAAATTTCTCAGCTTTCCAAATTTTCCTCCCTTACCTGACTGAATAAATTAGTAAGTGACCCTTCTGTGTTCCAAATTCTCAAAGTAACCTGAAAGTGCATCATTAAATCGTCAAAAATATTTAGAAAAGACTTTTGCAATTATTTCCAAAGAAAGCGAAGTAGCACTCAAGTAGTGTTTTAGGTTTTAATGACCCTTTCCAATTTATTGCATGCTGGCTGGCTCTCTGTCAGATGCTGCATATCTACTGGGTGTACCAGAGTTATTTTTCATTGATAGACAAAAAAGATTGTTTCTTGACACTTAAGAACCACTACGGACACACACTGTTGAGTGACTGTTGAAAGACTACAGATTTAACCAGCAGTCAGTCTGCTCTTTGGTTTTACCCTCAGATATTTGTTAACGTTTGCTTGCAACGTTGTGTTATTATGCCTTCTTTGCAAGAGTGTAGTAGTCATAGTTCATTTAGGCTGGACTGTTGCAACACCTGTTAACTTTCAAACATTCAGTCTAAAGAACCTGAAAGCTGAATTATTCAATTTTTGGCCACTAGGGGCCGAAAATTATCTAAATAAAACCCACAGATAGACACCATGGATGTATAATATAAGCTGGATAGGGCGCCACTGCTCAGCCTTGCAGCCAATTTTTTCCAGTGGCCACTGGTACCGCAGTGAAAAACCCGCCTGCGGCCCAAAAAGGATTTTCCCCATAGACCAGCATAGTAAAAGAGACGCCAGTAAAACTGTTGACAGGACCCCTCGAACTGCAAACAACGTCAATTATAACTCTTTCTATTATGAACTTTTGATCCATGGAGGTTTTATGTTTGTAGAACTTTCCTCGAGCCAAGAAAAGCGATTTAAAAATCCGTGACATCATCACAATGTAAAGTCTATGGGCCGAACAGGAGCTCGTGGGCGGGGCCAGCAGGGGAATCACTACTGCGCATATTCAGTGAGCTGCACAACGCGTATGCACCAGGCGAGCAATTCCTATAGGACTGAATGGGTGCCATTTTTAGTCCGGTATCCAGCTCTTATAATACATCCATGATAGACACCCACCACATGTCATGGCTAACATGTTAGCAAATGTTCATATCCAGCATACATGGAGCAACATTAACATTCATTTGGAGTCATATTTCTGTCAATTTGACCTGTAGGTTCAGTATCCATTCTCCTTTTAGCTCTGGTTTTGTCCCCCTCAACTCCTAAGGAAAATATCTTGGTCCTTGTCAGATTGCTATATGCTTGACTTTGTTCACCAACTAGTCACTAACTTCTTCTGCTGTTTGGTTCTGGGCAGGTACAATGGGTTTATCAAAGCATTTTAGCTTGAAAAATCTGCCTGAGGGGGTCGATGAGAGCTGCTCAGACTGACCTATACAGTAAATGTGTGGGATGAAAAACCAAAACACTGAGCTAAGTGTTAAAAGAGGGCACTGAAATGGTCAGTAGAGCTGCAGAATTGGGTGATAATTCTTGTGATTACAGCACCATGAGTGACCCTTTCACATTACACCGAGTGGTTTCATTCATTATTAATGGAAAAAATACTGATAGCTGCAGGTTTTAAGGTGTTGTGTTCAGATTCAGCTTGTGAAAAAAACAAACAAAACAAATCTTAATGCTAATCCAACTGGCAATTACATATCGCATGGTCATGAACGTTCGACCATGATTAATATCATAGCATACTAAAGTCAAATATGGTGTTGGTAGAAATATTTTTAAACTTTGGAGAGTGCAAGACTAGCTGTTTCCCCTCACTTCTAGTCTTTGTGCTAAGCTAAGCTAATTGCCTGCTGGCTCCCTCATACATTGCACACAGATGTGAGTGGTATATCCTCTCATCTAATTATCAGAGAGAAAGTAAGTAAATAAGCAAAATTCCCAAAATGTTAACTATTCCTTTAATACTGCAGGGCTGAACCTTTACATATAAATGAACGTCTGTTACAATCAAGCCCTTGCCAAACAAGTTCACACAATGCTGATTATGCATTGTTCTGATAGGCTGATTAAGCCTATCAGATAAATCTTTTTTATCTGGTGTCGGGTTTGATATTCCTGTGCTGGCCGGATGAATGCATACCGAAGTCTCTATTGTGCATGCTCTAAGGGCAGAGCATGCACAATAGAGACTTCTGCTGGCTGAGTGGCTAACTTCTGGTTAGCTCTCTGCTAACTTGAATGAGGATAAAATAATTGAATATGTGGCTCTTCTTCTTTATTGGACCGAACTGATCAAATTCTGATAGTGACGTGTGTGATGTTCAAAACAATTTATCCACCATTTTACAGCCACAACAGTAGCGACGGAGTAGGCTATGCCGGAGCCTAATTCCACATGAAGATTCTGATATTTCAGAAATTGTTTTGTAAACTATAAATATTTGATTTGAGACAATCGTACAATTATATTTTTTAAAAGTGACATGATTATGGTTAGCTTTAGCATTTACAGTTTTATTATAAGTTTCAGAATGAACACAGTGAAAACAAATATAACTTGCTCTTACAACAAACCTGTTTTGTTGAGTAGCAAAAAATTAATTCTCAAAATAGAATTTGCAGTCCACAAACCACAAATCAATATGACAATATGATAGATCTGTTGTATTATTTTGAGTTATTTTGTGTTATAAAACAATAAAAAAAATCTCAGTTATTGCAGCTCAAAATAAAATAGTTATCAGACAAACTTGGGATGATTTGTGCTGCTGCAGTAACTTTAGGCCTGCATCGGTCCTGCAGCCTCCCTCCTGCTTAACACTGGCTTTTCACAAAGATGATAGAGGCAGTTGGGGGAATGACCTCAGCCTACTCTCTGGTAGCTGCTACAGTCACAGTGTTAGTCATCTGTAATTCTCATCCATCAACACAGTTGTCAAGGGAAGCAGACCTTACAGTGTAACAACTTCACTGTCCTTTTGTCACTGATGATCACACAGGAGTCTGCAGTGAAATGTTTGCAGTTTGTTTACAACCTAACAAAAGTTTTCCAGCTTTAAAATACAAGTTGTTTTGCACCGACATGCTGTCAGTCAGTATTAAAAATGATTAGACAATTACATGAAGCCTGAAAATATCTGCAGTACAATGAATACATGATACTAAATCCATTAGCGAGAGAGCAATTTCTAAACAAGGATTGGTGCACTGCAATTACACAACGTGTATGGAGGCCTTCAATTTGTTTTAAATACACATTCTAGTGTTAAAAGAAATGTAAGAGCATGTTGCTCTTGATTTTGGTGCAGTCCTCACTGATAAACAGTAATTGCATCAGTGTCTAGCACTCGATGCCTTTCGTGAATTGGCCAAAATAGTAGAGATATTTAATAATGTCACAAAGAAGTGGCATTTTCAGCATTCTTCATTTGTTTGTTTTCATTGTGTCTCAAAAGTGATGTTTAATGGCTTTTCAGTCCTGTGAAAAACCACACATCTCCACATTTGGTGAGTTTACATTTTTCAGATAACCTGAACATTTTTTGGCAGAGAAAATTCTCCTCTGGTGTTTCATAAACCGTTTCAGTATCTAAAAATGCATTGTCATGGAAAGCATCAAGATTTTATTGTTCAGAATTTGTATTAACACCTACAGCTCAAGGTAACCAACAAAGACACTGAGTAGGGCTGCAACAATTTTCGTTATTGATTGATCTGTCACTTATTTTCTCGATTAATTGATTAGTAGTTTGGTCTACAAAATGTCAGAAGATAGTTAAAAATGTCAATCACTGTTCCCCAAAGCCCAAGGTGACATCCTCAAATGTCCGCAACAGTCCACAACCCAAAGATATTTAGGTTTTTGTTGTAGAAGATTCTGAAAACACTGGCCAATTAATTTAGTAGTTGACAACTAATCGACTAATCAAGTAATTGTTGCAGTTCTAATACTGGGCATACATGTAATGATATTTTGATGAAATAAAATCAAGATAACAATTGTATGAAATAAATGGCATTTATTGTGAAATTGGCCTGTACAGTATAATGGAATTGAATGATGAACAAAGTGAAAAAAAGTAATTTATTCCATCTTATTTCATAAATTCAAAACCAACCTGAAGTGATTTGAATCAGTTCCAATGCTCCATCATCCTCTGTCCAGTATAATTTGTAAAATCACTGGGATTGTGTTTTCACAGGACTGTCAATACATCCCTTTTTGTTGTGTTTTGATATTAGACACTAATAAGTCATAGAAGTGGTCAGGAGAGCAAGCTGGTTATGTCCTAAAAGATCCTTCAGGAGCATCCAGGAAGCTCCAGACTCCTCTATCCCAGCTGTCATTTTCTCTCCACATCTCTTTCACCATCTCTGTGTCGAGCATGAGGAGAGGTTGTGAAATACAGTAGGAGGTTGCCTGTGCATACAGCCATTAATCACAGGCCCAGAGGTAGTAAACACTGTTTGATGGTCATTAGAAAACAGTTCTATTACAGGGGTTACTGTGTCTAGCGGTTAACCTTCTCCTCTTTGATGTATAGCAGCATGGGTTTTTAGAGCAGGAGGAGAAGGAGGTGGAGAGGTGGGGGGAAGCATCCTCACCTAGGCTGGAATGTCCCCCTTCAGCAGCTTTTGAATCGTTGTGCAATCATCGTGCAACCTTTTGTTTCCCTCCCCCCACTGCTCCTCCTTTCACCCCCTCCCTCCATCATTCCCCCTCCTCCCCTTTTTCTCCCTCCCTCCTGTCATCTGAAATGTGCCTTGCATAAGTGGAGGCAGCTGCTTAAGGGCTGAGAAAGGGGAGGAGAAGGGGAGAGTGGAAGTGGAAGGAGGGAGGTAAGGGCCGAAAAGAGAGAGTCTGACTCACAGTTAGCTTTGCTTTCCCTCCCTGAATGCTGCAGCATCAACTCCTCCCATTGCACTCAAGGTCTCTCTCTCTTTCTCTCTCTTGCACACACGTATGCACAAACACACACACACACACACACACAAAAACACAAATACACTGGGTTCAGTATTTTACTTAAGGTTTCTGGCTTTTTGAAAATAATTTTGTTCTGTGCTGCCTTGGTGCATTATTGACTTGAGAGGCTTTATTGTCATCTTGTTTTTGTTTTGAAATTTTAATGCAGGCCCTCATAATTAGGGTGGCTGTTCTTGATGCACCAGTTATCAGCCTTATCTCTTGCTGTTGTGCTTCTGTGTCGGTGGTGGTATATACAAAGCTACTGATGCAATACAATAAATAACACACGGTGAGAATAGTGACAATTGTCTCTGTCAATAAAATGTCAGATGAAATGTCTCTGGAGCTTAAGGGCAATTCGGCGAGGGTTTGTGCCTGTGTCTTTAGTGCTCTTGTGGCAGTGGGCTTCATAGCTAAAAGCACTCCCCTGCAGTGGAATTACATAGTGGCAGTGACGCCAGCAAAAGCCCAGGGCTTTTATCAGCTGTCATTCACACAGGAGAAGCTGGATACAGGCAGCAAGGCCACCATGGCATGGCACAGGACAAAAGCCTAATACTGGGCTGTAATTGTCAGGAAAAAATGTGGTTTCAACAAGGTCAGAGAGGCGCTGTGCTGGAGTTGATGCACTGTTCCAATGACAAAACCGTAATGTGGCCTTGATTTGGATCTGCAAATGCACTTTCAAAGAAAATGCTGATAATATTCTCATATCTCTCACATCAGTTGGTTGATAATGTGGACTCATCTGTTTATATTTTTTTAACAATAAAAGTGAAAGCTATGTGTAAAATACAAAAATTAATCCAGTTTAGACAGTAGATATTTACAATAGTAGCTAATGTTCTGTATTGGCTGGTACTTCAATACCTCAAATTTTACTGTCTTTTGACTTCTTTTTCCTTAATCAGTTGATAGACAAAATTAATTAGCAACAATTTCCATAAACAATCAATTTTTAAAATCATGTTTTAAGCAAAAATGCCAAAATTTCACTGGTTTCAGCCTCTCAGATGTTAATATTTTCTGTTTGTTTTAGTCAGTACGTTTGTAGATGAGTCACATTCAAATCGATTAGGTTGTGCACTACTTTATAGCTGCAAAATTATTATATTTGAAATGTATTGTTTACATTGGCAGCACATTGAGTTAAATTCAAACTGGTTTCTTGTCCTTTCCAGTACTCAGATGCAAATTGTTGATCTTGGACAGGAGTTAGGTAGTGTCACGTGTCAATTTACTGTCCCAGATTTGTCCAAATTGTTATATCTTTGATTGGTCCTGGTGAATTTTGACCTTTATTTATCAAGGGCACCCAGATTACAGTGCATATAAAAAAATAAAAGCACACGAAAGTTAAGGTATACATCAACAGATTATTACAACAAACAGGCCAAATACATCAACAAAAGAGACAACATCAATTCAAAGAAAAAGCATGCATTCACACTGCTCTCTGTCAGTCAAAAGAGATTTAAATTGATTAAAAGGGATTAGCTTGTCTAATTTTACAAGCTTCTACAGATTGTTCCACTTGTGTGGAGCATAGTATTTAAAGGCCAGTTTCCCAATCTCAGTACTAACACGATGGTTTTCCAAGGACTAAGTAGTCTTGGGACGTAGTGCAGTGGGACAATGATCTATTAAAGTTAAAAAAATATGAGATACCCAGGAAGTTTCACCAAGAAGTACTTAGTAAATAAATAGAATGCAGTGCCTTTCTCTTCTCACTGCCAATGACTGCCACCCAACTTTCTCATATTGTATACAGTGATGATGCTCAAAAGCCATCTTCAGTTATGAACCTAAGGGCAGAACGATAGACTGCATCGAGAGGTTTAAGAGGAGAGTGCATATAAATTACATCCCCATTGTCCATAACGGATAAAAAGGTTGACTGAAGAATTTGCTTTCTGCAATTCTGGGTAATACATGCCTTATTTCTATAAAAGAATGCCAGTTTTGCTTTTAAGGATCACAGCTTGTCATCAAGCAAGAAACCAAGATATTTATAAGAGGATATTCTTTCAATTGGTGTCCCATTAAGGGTAATATTCACTTCAGTGGAACTATTTTCTAGAAATCAGCATGCAACAGAGTGCACTGCTGTATAGAGGATAACATCGTCCATGCAAAGATGAATTGTACTGTTTCTAACATTTTCACTTAATTCGTTTATAAAAATTGTGAATAAAAGTGGTCCTAGAATAGAACCCTGTGGCACACCTCTGTTAACACTCATAAAGCTGGACTGAGAGCCATTAGCCACAACAGCTTGTGTTCTCCCACTGAGATAATTTGCAAACCAATTACACGACTTTTCATCAAAGCCAATAGATTCCAGGTGTTTCAAAAGAACTTGATGATTGACAGAACTGAAAGCCTTAGCGATAAATAAAATCAATAAAAAGGGCAACAAAATCCTGGTTGTTATCTAATGCACTAGAAAGACTTTTGATGCTGCCATCACAGTACTATGCCCAGCTCTAAATCCTGATTGATAAGATTTTAAAATGAGTGTAGAGATAAAAAATTCTCGCCTGATCGTTTATCGGTTTCTCTAACACTTTAGCTAGACATGATAGCTTAGAAACTGGCTGACAATTATTTAGCTCATTGGACTCCCCTTTATGCAAAAGTATGCAAAGGTAGGCTGTCTTCCAAAGGTCAGGAATGCTTTCTGTTACCACAGTCAGATTAAAAATATAAGTTTAGCATTCAACTAGCAATGGAGCTGCTAATAATAAAAGCCTTGGCTCTAACTGATCAGCCCCAGTGGGCTTTTTTGGATCAATAGAACAAAGAGCATTAAACACTTCAAGATTCGTTAAAGGCTTCAATTAAAAGGTCTGGGTGCCTAATTTGTTTGCCCAGCAATGGCACTATGATAAGAGACAGAGGGAGGAAATCCAGCATTTTCAAATAAATAACCTGATAAAATAAAATGTTCATTGAATGTATCACATATTTTCTTTCCAACTGAGACAGTGGTTGAACTTTGAACAATTTCACTGGGTAAGGATGAAGTAGGATTATGTGATAATGATTTAACTGTTTTCCAAAAATTTGTTGGGTTTCTTTTACTTTCAGATAGTGCAGAGACATAAAATGATGATTTGGCATTTCAAATAACATTACGTTGTTGATGAAAATATTACCAATCAGAGGATGATTTAGTTGTTTGCGTATTGTGCCAGGCAGCGTCCCTTTCATGTAACATTTCAGCATTTCCAAACAAAACCAAGGATAATCCGGGTTTTTGACTCTGAATTTCTTAAAAGGCACATGTCTGCAATGGAATTAAATGTTTTCAGAAAATAGTCTAGGCTAATCTAACTTTGGTATTTTTGAAGAGCGACTGAATCTAGCACATACATTTTACAGTGGGTTTTCATATATGTAATCATCTATTAACTTGTTTTGAACCAAGAAAGTGATGTTGTTGTTTTTTCAGAAATTTAATCTATTTCACAAACACAAATTCAAAATATAACGTCTCCTTGTGTAACTGAGGGCAGCAGTAGCCTAGAGGTTGGCAGTGAAAGTCTATGACCAGTTTAAACATGTGATTGTGAAAGTCTCTCCTCTCTCATAGCACTTTTACACATAAATCCCATGTTAGTCACAGGATAATGAACACACACTCAACCTGCGTTTGACCTCTTGAGCTTGCTGGTGTCCCTGGTTGTCACTAGTCACAGATTTGCAGCTGTAGTCCCATAAATATCACCAGTAAAGATAATTAATACGTCCTTTAAGTAAGCTAATTGGAAACATAATCTTATACTTCATTAAAAGTTTTCACTGCAAAGTTTTCAATACAAATTCAACACAAGTGTGTGGGCGAAGTGGAGTATCTTTAGGAAGTCTTTATTTGGTCATCTCACAAAAAGTTAATGTAAGAAACAAAAATATGCAACAAGTTAAGATTGTGTCCAAGCATTAAAAAGACCTCATAAATGGTCAATACAAGCCACCATCAATACTGTAATAATTCTGTAATAATCATTCTGTGTTCACCCTTTAACAACAAAAGCCAAACATTGTTAAACTCAGGTCAGGAGCAGCTTCATGGAGCCAGTTCAGATAAATGTTGAGCTGTTCAGACTAACATCAACTGTGGGTTTATCCCAGGTCAATGTATCGTTTTGAACAGGGAACATACTGTACTGAGATGTGACACTGCTGCATGAAAAATGTGGATGAAGCCTTCATTACCCAGCGAATAATGTGTCAATATATGCTGTTGATTTTCTCATGATAAATTCATAAAAATAACCTTCTACTTTATGAAATATAGTAATGAGTCATTTTACTGCTGTTTTATCAAGCTCATGATCTTTTAGGCCAAAGGTGAATTTAAATTGACACAGTGACATTAACATTAATGTTTTGACCCGGTCAAGGTTTCTGTCTTTGCACCACTAAATTGAGACACATTCAAGGTCTGTGTGATATTATTATGAATGTCTCTTCTCTTTTCATATTCTTATAAATATTCATGATCAGGAGGTGGGCCTACAGGTCAGTGTGGGTTATGAGGTTCTTCTGTCAGAAAACTGTAAATATTCATTCATTCTTAACATTTTACTTGCCAAGGACCCTGACACGCAGTCATACACCTCTAGCAGATTTTTCTTTAACTATTTAATTTCATATATAGGTTAATTGTAGGTTGAGAATTTCTGTTTTTAAAACTCTACGCAAAAGGCAAGAAGGAGTGACTCAGCTGAAACTTGTGAAAGAAGTGACAGTGATTTGTAAATTCCCTGTACTCTGTATTTCTGAAACTGGGTGGAAAACATAAACAAGTATACATATAACATATACAAGTGCAAAGCCCACGTACATGTACACGTACATTTTCACAATTTTGGTGACTAGTTCACACAAGCGCAGTCCTGGCAGAGTGTGGCACAATCTGGAAAAGGGAGCTGCAAAAGGATGGATACATTGTCAGTTAGCAATAAATTATCAGCAGGTGGAGTCTGGGCAGCTTCATGAATGGCCAATCAAATCAGCTCCTCTCATCTTATTCAAAAGCAGGCAATAGTTTACTGATGAGCTGCGAATACAGTCATGTTGGCTTCTCTTATCAGAAAACTGGAGAATATACAGCACCCAAATATGCTTCAAAGCATAGATGATGTTTCTTTCTATGGGTAATGAAGTGCACTAAATGATTTCACAAGAGAAGGGTATCCACACAGTTTTCTGTCTGAAGTTGTTGTTTATGATAAATAATCAATAAACAGCCTGCATTCAGTTAATATTATTAGGATATGTTTACATGCACACAGCAGTGGCACTATTGCAAATTTTGTTTGTGTATTTGGATCCCCATTAGCTGCTGAACAGTGGCTCACAGTGGCCATATAAAAATATAGATAGTGACAATACAAATCATCACCACTTACACACAATTACATAATGACAATGCAACATGCTACATCCATATCCCGTGTAAAAGCAATAGCCTGTTTTAGCAGTTTATGTGATTGCATTTCTGCTATTCCCTTAATGATCCTATTTTCAAATGAGATTATCAATAAGAAATTAAATTCGTATAGTAGTTTTACTCTAAGACAAACTGTTGTGATATATTTTGTGAAGCTCAAGACGCCTCCAATACTGCTAGTGATTTGCACAGTATTCAGGTGTGCAGAATGTGCAGTATGTTTGTGTATTTATTTTACTAGAGCCCAGTGCCCTTTTTCAAGATTTGCAAAATGAGACGTGTATAATGTTCACAATGTTTTGGAAATGTGCAGCCCATTCCTTAAACTAGTGACTCCAGACGTCATGCACACACTAGTCCACTAGGCAGATGGCCGCCCACCTAGAGCCCGGCTCTGCTTGAGTTTTCTTCCCGTTAAAGGAGAGTTTTTCCTTGCTGCTGTCGCCAAGTGCTGCTCATGGAGGAATGTTGACTTGACTTGACTTGTCCTGCTGCCACCTGACTGCTCCAACCAAGTAAAAGGAAAGGCCCTCATACTGTATATTCTACCAGCAGTTGTGAATGACCAGACTCTGCCATAATTGCATAAATTATGTATTTTTATCTGCATGTACTAAATTAAAAATTGACTGTAAAGGCTCAACATAGATACAGAGTGTTAATGTGATGGTTGGAGATGTCTGTATGTGCGCCTCTGTCGATGAATACCATAAAAAATTGCTCTTTAGCCTTGTGTTAACAATAGCAGAATAATATAGCAGGCAGAAAGACAAGTGGAATTTGATGCCAGAATAGGGACCAATATTCTCAACCTGTATCGTTCTGCGCTTCTCAGCACAATAATATATCCTCTGAAAAGGCATTACAGCTAAAACTATTTGTTCAGAGCTGACTTGCTGTTTTCTAGCTGGCATTGACCTGTGATGTTTTCAGTCAGTAAGTAGTTAGGCTGATTGGAACAACTGGCAAGCTCAGGCTGCGTAGATGCTTCTGGATATACTCCTTTTTTTCCTGGAGCAACAAGTGATCATGCTCGTATTTGGCTCACGTTTTTTGTGTGTCAGATATGCTGAGGCTCTTACTCATAGACACACAAACATGAGCCCACTCACTGACACGCCCGCTTCTAAAGCACAACTTCATCCACGTTGTAACAGACTCATGCCCCGTTCTTAAAATATAATCCTCTACTTTTGATTGGGATGGCAGTCTGCAGATTTAAGATGCTTAGATAAAACTGAAAAGCCACACACTCACAAAGTAGGGAAGGTTCCACACAATACAAATCAAGATCTACATATTTAATCAGTGTCAATTCAGTATTTAGGGTCAAATAAACACAAAAAATGTATTTATTTTGTGTATTCTTCTCCTAATTTGAATGTGAAATGTTTTCTATTTTGAATTTTATGCTGTATTCTTCTAGTTTGTGCTTGTTGCTTTCTTGAAACATGCACATGTTTTTATTTCAGGCCCTCTTCAGTTTGGCCTTTTAAGTTGATGATGTGCTGATTTGAAACACCTGTCCTATTTAGTATAAATGCCAGTCAGGTGCTTGTTGTATTTTATCATGAGGAGGGCAGTTTTTAGAAGTGTCAAGCTCTTCATGTTGAGATAAATAATTGCATCATGGTTATGACTTTGTGGCTTCACTGTTCTGTTTTTTTGTTGTCTGCCTATGAGCCAGCACCTCGCTAAAGTAGGTGTGCATTTTCAGGCAGTGTTTTGTTAGATAAATTGTACAGCAGTGTTACTACAGTACAAGAACAATTTGCAAAAAAAATATTTTGAAATCACTATCTCTGCTATTACTACAGCCCTGAGAAAACACTGTACTTTTGTATCTTTGTACCTTTTGTCCCTGTGTATAAATTTACACAGCACTGGGGACAAAAGTTAGTGCACCTTGTTTTCAGACATTGTATCACCACCACTTACCACTTACTGTACTGAATATGTTAAAAATGCAAGAAATAGTGAGATAGGCTGTATTTACATGCACATTATAACTCAATTAATAAGAAATACAAGCGAAAGGTGAATCTTCAACTAAAAGTTTCACATGATAGTAATGTTCTCTCGTAACCTGAGCTTGCAAATTTTTTTATGATAAGTTTGGTGTTGTAAGGTGTTTTGTTGTGGTCTACAGAAAATATATTATTAGTGCCACAAATTAAGAGAAGGAACATGATGGATTGTTGTTGTTTTTTGTTTATGTGTTGATGAATTAATGGCCTACATGCCAATGTTCATGTGTATAAAAACATTGTTTAAGATCATGTTTTTAATCAGAGCATTGAAAGAAGTTAGACTAAGCTCAATACATGACACAGTAATTCACAAGACTGACAAGTAATCCAGGTTAATCAGGTTATTTCTGTCTTAATTTGACTAACATGAGCCTGGATGTTTACATGATAGTTGTGATAATTGTAGTATTGCCTTAATCTTGTTATAATGATAATGGAAGAAGGTTAAGGAGGAGCAATTACCTACTGCCCTACATTTGAACATTATAAATAATAGTAATGAAAGAAAAATGGAAAAAAGATGTGTTAAAACAGAAGAGTCAGCTGGAAATGGACTTGGATGAGCCTGTTGCTAATGATACATAAAGATACAGTGAGGAAAGATGGGAGCCTTCTCCTTGAATTTCTCTACTTTAGGTATATTTTTTTAAGGGCTCATCAACACTGGTGCCGTTCTTTTGGAGCAACTCTGTTATTTGGGATATGAGAGACTATCTGTGTTGCTGCTCGGGGAGCGTCTCTGAATGGCTGCCCTGGGCATTGAGCAAAACAAGGCACAGAGTGAGCTGCAGCAAGCTGCTCTGGAGAAACAGCAACACTCTGTTATTCAGCCCTTGGCCTGTGCTCCAGAACATTGTGTGTACATCTGTAATCTTACCTACCCCCTGGGCTCACACAGACCCCCCCCCCCACCATCCCCAACCCCCAACCTCGCTCTCTTTCGCTCTCCCCCTTTCAGCCCTTATGTCCGTACTCTCTCTCTCCTTTTCCCTCTGTCGCTCTCATCATCGCGTCATTCTTTTTCTCTTACACAAAGATATAGTCAAGCAAATACACCCACACGCTTTCTCACATTGACACCCATACACAAACACACCAAGGGCCTTGAAGATACACCCATGTGTGAAGATCACACAGTCTTAATGTGTCAGAGCCACTACAGCCTGCTCAGTTTTTATATTCATTAAAAAAGAAACAATGACGTAAAAAAAAAAATCTCTCCATTTTGGGGTCATCCATGGATTCGTCTTTTTAGCTCACTGCCATGTGAGGCATGCCCTGAAGTTTCATATATATATATCTGTGTATGTGTGTGTGTGTGTGTGTGTGTTGAAAAAGCAAACGTTTTTAGCTGAAATCAAACTGGAGCTGCAAGTGTTTAAATATACATGAAGAAGAGGGCTACATGAATGCGATCCTGTCCTGGATGGTGAGCAGTTATGAGCTGTGTCATGTGTCGGCACTTTCGACTGCTCTGTGCAGAGCTTTCATCAGCCTCTGCCTCTGTCACTGAGACATTCCCCTCTCCCTCCCTGCTCCCAGCTCCACTTCACACACTGTAATAAGGCATTCATACTCACTCCTTGTTGCCTCGGCTGTTTTGCCGCACCACTACATTGCAGTCCAAGTGTAAAAGCCTGCTGTTGTCAGTGAACGTGTGCAGCTCTTTGATGTGCACTGATGTTATGTTACCCTGTTGATATATATATTTGTATTAAACAGTTGAATGCTAAGGATTAAAGATTCCTTTAAAGCATATTTATTTATTTTTTACGTTTTAGTCCTTTCTTTTTCCTCTGATTCTCAAGCTGTACAAGGTGATCCGCTTGTAGCAACAAGGATATCTTGTGTGTTGACATATTGTGCTAATCCATGTGATATACGGTCATCATCTGGTGGTTAATATATACTGCTGTTTCCTTGGGGATTAGATGCGGCTGTCATACTCCGGGTTGAAGATATCATGAGATCACGAAGCTGCCTACACTTTAATAAATCTTTATTATTTTCATTGCATTACCAATCAATCGCAATTTGATGCAATTAGTGTTGCATTTTTTATATTTTTATTTCAGTGTATACCAAGTACATAGTTAACAATTTCTCTGGTTTTTAGAGTTTGTGTGTTTTCTAATGGGAGGCATTATAAAACACATCTTTTAGGCTCCCGCAGAGTTCAAAACAACAGGAATGTATTTTTTCTCTTGTGTCTTTTTCCTTTCTCAGACAGCAGCAGCTTTCACAATTGAATTTGAATGCCATGCTTTTAGCGCCAGGGTTGTTTGATTATCCACAGACAGGGAGCTGTGCTGGATTCCATTCCTTTCATCATGCTTTAACCAGTGTGAGCTGGCTCCCCTGTCGTTTTTTATGAGAGGTGATTTTAGTGCCTCTCCTTTATGCAGATGATTTTGGCTGCCTCTCCCTAGTCTAGTCTTCAAGAGGTGGATATTGGTTTTGACAAGAGAGCTAACCCTGCTACCTTCGCTCTCACCAGGCTGTCTTCCCGACTGCCTCACCGGGCTCGGATATTCTGGGCCATATTCTAATGAGAATTACACTTAGTGAAAGGGGGAGAATGCGGGATGCATCTACAGGTGTTTTCAGAGTGAGGCTCAGTGACAGGAATATTACACCGGAGCTTGAAACCTCATTGACCCTTCGCACTCCCACGAGGATGAGAGTGGCTTTATATCCTGCCACTGAGCCATATATGCTCTTTATATGCAGTAATACTCCCCGTTAATATCCACATCAGATGACAGGAATCCACATGCGCAATGTATTCATCCATATATTTGGATTACAGGTTGGCGCAGAGCCTCTATATGGCTTCATGTGCTGTCATTTACAGGATTTTTCCTTCCACTGATAAGTGTTCATGCTTCCTTTGCCTAAAGCCACAGAATTGGTGCACTTCCACTATGCGGGGCTTGCTCTTATTAGATATAGCCCCTGGTAAGCTTCACAGCTCCTTCATGTCTTCACACAGGAGGGACTGATGAAAGGATGTAGATTTTAGTGAATGGGGATAATGAGAAATGTTAATAGGGTATTCCAGTCAAAGCATCAGCACGCATAAAGCCACATATACAAACAATAACAAGAGTGCATGGAAATACACTACAGAGCTCTTTGTTACAGTGACGGAACTTAAGGTTGCTTTTGCACTTTTTTTGCTCCCCGTAATGCAGACAGCATTGTTGAGGAGGGCGATCATGTTTCTGTGTCGATGCTGAAGCTTGAACTGTGAAGTCAGTCATACAGCGTGTGGATAATCATGTCTCTCTCTTTCACTCTTCCTCTTCTTCTGTTTTCCTGTTTCACTGACTAAGTAGAGGGCTTTGCATGATTGCCTGGATGAGTGTTTCCCCTCAACACTGCATTGCTATTGTCCACTTGTCCCTCCTTCATCTGTGTAATTGTATGCATGAAGTTTCAACTGTAAATCCCAGCTGTTGGCAGGTTGTCTGCTCCTGCAGTGCTGGGTATTCTGGTAAGCCATTGGCTGAGGGCTATTGGTTTTTCTTAAGCTGGAAAACATCATGAAAGATAACACAAAGAAGAGCTAGGTAGGTTTTTTTTCCTTGCTTCACCAGTCAAATAGATTGGGAAAAAGGCAGCATTTGTCTCTCCTCTCTCCTCACTGAAACAGATAGAGTAGCTGTGAGGAATAAAGGAGATGCTTCTCTCTCTATCACACTCCATCAGCATTATTTACCAGACCTGCCAGTTGCTTTGTACAGCACCTCTCCCTGCCAAGTAGGCGACTGGCGTACGACCAGGGGCTAGTGACAACAGGCTACAGTGGAAAGCAAGGAGAGCTGTGTGGAAGAGCCAAGTCTATTCATTCCCCTAGGCCGCTGAGTGAAGCACAGAGCTCTATCTGCTCTCACTGAGGAGAACATAGCTCTTTATAGATTTTTAAAAAAATCCTACACTATGCTAGAAATGATCATAAGCCCAGCCCATCTTTTTGAATCAGAGTAAACATGCCACAGAGTTCAATGTTGTAATATTAATAGGTTTATAATGCCGGTGAATAACCATGTTTGCTAACCCTCAGCTGAAGTTAAAAGGCTTAGAATAGCTGTGAGGCTTTGCGTGCGTTATGTGTACTGTATGTACTGTACTGGAGGTGAATCACACATGTCAGTGAGGCTGTAATAAATGCATGTTTCGTTTGTCATCCCCAGCCACACTCCCATCAGTCCTCCTCACAGAACCTATGGAAACATCAGCACTCGGGGCTTGGAAACAGAGAAGTGATTTTTTTCCACTGTGTGTCACAGATGGTGGGAAAGCCTTTGTAATGCTAATATAATATCACACTGTGTCGGCCTAGCTCTGCAGTTCGCTCTGTGTACCAAGCAGCCTGGCTGTGGAGTGATTTACCAGTATGGAGAGAAAAAGACCTCCCTCGGTTCACACTGAAAAGGCTGCGTGGTTGGCGGGTCCTGCCGCTCGGCCTGCTGCGACTGGGCCCGCCTTGACTTTATTGATTCCGTGGTCCGTCCAGTGCTGTGAACTGTTAATTAACTCTGTCTCCAAGTGTTTGTCACATTGCGTGTGCTTATGAAAAAGGATATTACTAAGAGGGCATTAAAAGCAACAGGAAGGATATAGTAGGTGATTTTCAGAAACCAAGGCTAAGGAGCAACATATTTGGGCCAGTTATTTTAGACAAAACAAAAGGAACCTGTAAACCCTAAAGTGCCACAAATACACAAATGTTCCTACAAAAAAAGATTTTCTTTCTGCTGTAAAAGGCAGGCGTTTACAGTGAAAGGCGTAAAACTATGTCGCTCTAAAGCACCTGACTTTGTCTAATATTGTGCCTCTTACAATCGATGTTATGCCACCTCCCAACAAACGAGCCAATGGCAGGCCACTTCCTTTGGTGTCAACCAATGACTTTGTGCCTCCCTCCGTGGCAGCGAGTCAGCTGCCAGAGAGGAGGAGACGAGGACATTGATGTCTTTCTCTAGCTGCGCCACGTCACATTGTTGTCTATTTGATTTCCAGCCCTCATCCCTGGTATTTGAATCACAAGGGGAAGCGTTTCATATCCTTGCTGGGAGAAGAAGGGGGATCTTGTCTATCTGAAAGAGCATGCTGGATTAAGGGGGTTATTTCCCCAGAGGGGGGGATATGAGAGTGAGTGTCACTCAGACAGCACTCACTCTCACACTGCCTCTGCCTCTGCATGTTGCCAGGGAGCCCCGGCTTTGACTTCTTCCCCTCTCCTCCCCTTCCTCTCCTTTCTCACGTAATCCTTGGCTTTCTGCTCTCTCTCCCTCTCCTCTTCCTCTGTCTCGTACACATCCTCTTCCTCATCGTCGCTACCATCTCGTCACGCTCTCCTCCTTCTTCCCCTGCTGGTTCACTGCTGCCCTACAGGGAATGGAGAATTGCGTGGTTCGGAGGATGGTTGTTATTCCAATCACACCTCCGATGCAGCGAGAGTCCAGTAAAGTACAGAATAATTGGCAGGTTCCAGCAGCTACAGACAGCCGTTCTATTCTAGTATGTGTGTGCACACATGCGTGTGTGTGCGGCTGTGATGAGAGGGGGCTGCTGTAGGTGCAGCATTCAGAGGTCATTTCATTAATTACTAGCTCTTGTGTTACGTGTGCGTTCTCACATTCTGTTTGTCAGTCTGTGTAGTGATGACATGTGCATAGTGACAAAAGGAAATATCAGCATTAAGACAAATAACCACTGATGTAAAAATTAAATCAATATTTTCACAACCTATAATGTATTGGGTCGCTGAAATTTGAAGGCAGTTTTTTTGTCTGTTAGCTGTTAGTAATTGAGCCCACCTCTGCACCCCCCCCCCTGTATTTGTAACTCTCCCCATTGTATTTGTGTCTATATTGTATGTGTGATTCTAATTTTCAGACAGTAGAGTAATGGTGCCAGTGGAGCAGATGTTTGATAAACACGCACAACCAATTAACTGAGGGTCATCTGGGGTCAGAGGGCAGAGGGCAGAGGTCATAGGTCGTACATGTTCACCCTGTGCCTTCTGAGAGTCACTGACTGATAGGACTCTGGGGGTGACCACTGATACACATTAATGGAGCCAAGCAGGGCAGCTAATCAAGCATGTGGGGTATAGGGCTGGGGACAAGTGTCAGGGAAAATAAACCAGTGCTATCTGCTGGCAAACACATTGACCCGCAGACTTAATGGAACATGTCTCCCATAGGTGCACTGCTCTATTGATTAGCCATTGATGGCAGTTGTAGTCAACACTGATATTGAGTGTGATTTTGCTTTTTTCCACCATCTCCGCTGTAGGCAGGTCTGTTCTTGCAGAGGCTGCGGTGCACTGAATGAAGATGGTTACAGTATAGCTCTGTGTCGCTACATGAGCTGTTTTTTTTGCTCTTAGCTATGATTGGCTGCCATGGAGGCTAGCACCATAGCGGCTATCATCACTTCTTGTTCTGATGCTCTTTCCCTGTGATCCAGCCTCACCTTTGAGGGCTTCTCATTATGAGAGACTCTAACATTTAAGTTCTTACATGCACAGACGTATATGACACACACGCCTGCACCATGTTGAACACAAACACATATAGATACACAATACACAAAGTCAACCCTGCACAACCAGACATGTAACTGTTTAATACAGAGTCAGATGCTGCCACGTGTTCATTTATAGTAAGGAACACAGACATACAAACGCATGTACATACACACATATGCTCACTTGTGAAGAAAAGAAAGGCAGTGGCCCTGAAAATTGCATAAATGTCAATTATTGTGGAGCTTATGTGAGAGAGGTAGAACAAAGTGGTGGTAATAAAAAATATTGATCACTCCAACCCATAATGTGTCTGACAGGCATTGTTGTGGCAGAAACAGGCATTGACAGAGTGCCTTTGCAGCCATGTAGACCTGCAGGACATTATGTCAGTGTATTAGCACTGATTACTGTGGTGTAATGGCCCCCAATCCCCCCCAGCCTGATTTAGATTCAGCAAAGCAAACGAAGCGTAGCTCTAATAAATGCACCTGTTGGAAATATGATAATTGCATCTCAGATGACTGACCTTTTTTCGCCATTGCAGTAAAGATTTTTTGATGCATGTAATGCACGTGTGTGTGTGTGCAGCTTTGTGTGTATCAGTTAGGAGATGGAGGGTTGAGCATGATTGGTAGTTTTGGCTCTGTGTTTCTGGGGGGTGGATGCATCTTCTGTATTTATAAGCAGTTACTCATACATCAGCATCTTTTTAACTGTACTGAGTGGGAGCACTGTGTACATAATGAGTGTGTACGGGAATGTGAGTATGCATGTGTGTGTGTGAGTGTGTGCTCGTACGCAGAGCTGCTTGTACGCAGAACCTCATTAAATACGCAATCGTTTCATAAGACTGACCCTTCTAGAGCAGTGGGTGGACCAAACATAGATTTGCTCAAATGAGCAAATGAATCTGTAATGTGAAAGTTTACGGTGTGTTAGCCCATGTGTGAGTGTGTGTCTGTGTGTGAATGTATGCATAAGCATGTTTCAACCCACAGTGCATATCCAGTTTCTGTGATCGAATAATGTAGCTTTATATGCCTTAACCATTACCCTTCCCTTCCTCTGCGCTGTGTGTTCCTGTGCAGGGCTTGTTACAGCAACCTCAGGCTAGTCATGATGTTTTTTGTTAATGTCATCACATTAACAGGGTACTGGCGCACGCTCTCCTGTACCATAAGAAAACTGCTGTACATGGGAGCAGGATATATCCATATGTTAGTGAGGGTGCCATTGCTTTTGTCTCATTAGCAGCAGTGCTGAGGCCCTGAGCTGCTTCTTGTGCTCCATTGGGACAGCTGATGAGGCCTGACTATGTGACCTTTAACAACCTAATCAACTTTTAACACCTCGCCTACTGCCTGCCTTATTGCCATTCTTCTCTCTGCCATTCACTGGTAGGGCCTCATCCCCATTTAGACATCATCCCTTTTTTTGTTTTAAGCAGGAGCCTTGTTTTGACTGATTATCTATACATGTATGAATGAGGCGGCAATGTAAACACATGCAGCAGCAATAGTCTCTGAAGGCATGAAGTGATGTATTGTAATCTGCTGTCTCTCTCCTCACTCTTGACCTTCCCTACACTTATTTCTCTCCACTCCTTATCTCTCTCCATCCTCTTCTCCTCTCTGCTGAAGAGCTCCGGTTGTGCAAAAGATAAACAGAGAAAGACACATAGTTTCCAGGTAAAATATAGCAATTTAATATATAGAGGTGATTATTTACCAGAAGCTATGCATATGTATTCTCATTATGCATGATATATTTACAACTGAAACTTTTGAGTATTTAAAGCTAATCAAAGCTAATTTTGAGCATAACCCATTGTACAGATCATTTATCTGCCTTCTGCTATAAAGTGTATTGCTATACAATTCAATGCTAATGCATAGTTTTGAAACAAACATCACCATGCCATGACTTAGGTTGATTACCTTTACCATTCTGAACGGCTGCAGGAACTGACTATGCATTAATAAGATAATCATATACATGTTGACATATATACAATTTTAGAAGTCAGTTAAATTAATTTAATTTTAAATGAAATACATGTATGAATACATACACAGAGTTGAATAGAGGGATTAAGCTGAAATGGCTCGACATCAGTACATTACAGTGATGACACACTAACATGAGCACCTGTAAAATATCCTGCAATCTAGTGCAATAGTTATGTCATAAATGTTGCTTTTGTGAAAACAAAATAACAAACAACTTGGAATGTAATGCTATACAATACAATGAGATATTAAATATTATATGTGTTGCAAAGAGGGATATTGGGATAATTTCTATCTGCTGTCCTTTTTATGTATTTTAGAGGGAAAAGAAATTTACAAATAAACAATTGAAATCATGCATAGAATATTACTTTAAAACTAAATGTCAGTGGCAGATCCCCTTACAAACTACACATACTGAGTACACCAAGTACCAATCATACGCAGTTTGTGTCCTTGCATGAACCTCGAAGCAAATATAGCTGATTTTGTTTGCACACAGTCACAAAGAGCCTCATACACAATGCATGCAGGCACTTGCAGCTTTTAGTGCCATCTGAACTGGAGAATGCTCGAGGTTGAAGGTTCAGTCTTGACCGTGGAAAGCAGCTGGACAAGAAATAAGAGTCTCAACACAAGGTCCAACTTGTTGTTCTCACATGTTAATGCCGCCTTCACTGGATGGAGTTGTGCAGTTGTCTTGAAAATAGTTTAATTCATATCATGTGACCTATACTGAATTTCAAATAATGATGTCTTTGAAGCCACTAACACAAGCTGTCTATCTTGAGAAATGTAATCATCAAAAGTTATCATTTGACCGAAATTCCATACTTTGTATTAATTGCATTAGTTGTATTAGTGTTTGTGTCTCCTACCCAGGGACTGCAAATTAAATAGTAACTAAATCTGGGATAATACATCTCTTTGTATGAGATGAATGTTTTTGTACATGGTCCCTCACAAGTAAATGTAGTAAACTAAAGTAAATTTAACTTAGCAATAATAAATGACTTAGTTAATGACAGTAACCGTAAAATGGTGCAGTGGTGGCCTAAAGTTAGAGAAGTGAGCTTGTGACTGGAGGGTTTCCGGTTCAATCCCCTGGACCAGCAGGATAAATCTGGGTGGGGAAAGTGAAGAAGTAGCACTTGCCCCTCCCTGTTGATCACCACTGAGGTGCCCTTGAGCAAGGCCCTGATTCTCAACTGCTCCAGTGGAGCTGCTCAGTGGCCAGCAGATCAGACTGTGGTTGTACTGGGCAGCTTCCAGGTATGAATGTGTAACTGTGTGAATGTGATCAGGGCGTTCATGAAAAAGGGACCATTGCTCTCAGGGAAACTACAGTGTCTAAATAAAGGTAAAAAATAAAATAAATAAAAAATGGTGGTGAAATGTTCCTTTAACTACATTAACTGAATTGAGGAAATTTCAGCAAATGTCAGCTAAAAGATAAATGAACGCAGATGAAAGAGTTAAAATCCACTCATCTCTGGAACGACATACTGAGCTATGATTAAATCCTAGTGTCACTCATATTCTATATCTCAGCAGAACTACAATCTCATTAAGAACAAAATACTAATGGACTGAGTAGTCTCCTGATTCTTCCCCTCTATTCTGAGGCAGACAGAGGTCTTGGAGGAAACAGTGGTTACAATTGTCCAGATCTGGCTCTGCAGGTTTTGCTGTGCTGATAAAGATCCAGCTCCATATAATCCTGATTCATAGTGAATCTCTGCCTATCAGATGGCTGGGCTCTTCAGCAGCCCGTGATTGACGATGATTATCTCAAGCGGATACCATATCTCTGTCATCGCCGTGGCCATGTCAGGAATTTTAGGTGAGGATGTTCAAATATGGCACCAAACAGCTGACAGGGACGGCATATAGTAGAAGAAGCACATGTAGAAGGCACTATTGAATTAAGATATACAGATAAGAGAGTGATTTTTTTCTCTCTCTCCATGTGTCAGAGACAAAATCATTGATATTTGTCTTCAGCTGCAGCACAGATATTAACTGACCAGCAATCTTCATGACAGAGTCAGACAATCTGAGCTTTGTGTGGAAAAGTGGCTGAAACAAAAACACAGGCACATTTCAGAAAACACCTACATACTGTAAAACTGCCTTGTCACACTAAGCCACCAATTTGGTCAAGTGCTGCTGGGCTGTCATTCAGTATTCGTAGCCATTTGTGACATTTTGTTTTAATTGATAATAATTTAATAAATAATATAATTCAATATTGTTGTTAAGTCTTTATTTTATTTCATTGAATTTCAGTAGAATTGTATAATTTTACAAAATTCTGTTAAAATTTTTGATTATAATTCAGAGCAACAGATCACAGAAACAACGGCTGCTTGACACAAGCTTTGAACATATAGCTGTCACTGGCCAAGGTCACATCTCTCCGAGGCCTAAGAATACACCAAGGCCATATAAAATAAAATAAAAATGCCTGAAGCAGTTGGGACTGGGACCTTGCATTGACCAGTATCTCCTGAAAGAAGGGTCAAGTCATTTGAGTGAAGCTCAGCAGCAAGACACAACCCATAGTCTGCCGAGCATCAATATCCCAATTGTAGAGGAAGGTAATTCATCCACGACATCTGAGAACTTGGAACCAATCCAGTCACAACATGCGATGAAGAAGAAGATCCAAGGATGCAGACCACATGTGAAGTGGTCAAAGTCCTGCAGCAAAAAAAGAGTGGGAAACGGCCAATGCAGATTGGAGCAAGATCCTGGCAGGACTTCAAGGAACAGCAGAGAAGAAGCTGGAGAGAATGAGCAACCTGATTTATGAATACAGGGTAGAAAGGTTTGGAGCAAGAAACCCAAGGAAAAATAAAACAGCAACAACCTCACCCAAGTCCAGAAGGCAACAAGAAATCAAGGAGAGTCAAGGAGAGAGGGGACTTGAGGAAGTAATGGAGGAAAGGTTCAATAGAGGAGAGGGAGGGAATCAACCTCCTGCATAAAGACCTAAAAGAACACCTGGCAAGACTACAGAGAACAGAAAACATCAGAATTCGACGTAAGAAGAAGGAGAGGGAAAGAACATCGTTCTACAAGGATCCTTTCCGATTTGTGAAAGGGCTGTTCACAAAGGAAAAGAGCAGAGCACTCTAAGTGTCAAAGAGGGAACTTGAAGATCTTTTGAAAACAATATACACAAACAACCAGAGACATGAACAGGGAAACATACTTCCTAACATGCCACCCATTCCTCAACCAGAACACCAGTGTGACAACAGCCCTCCTAAATGGAGCAAAGTCAAGAAGGACATGAGGAAGGCAAGGACAGCGTCAGCTCCAGGACCAAATGGAGTTCCCTACCAGCTGTATAACAATGTTCCAGATGTCCTGAGGTTTCTGTCGAGGCTAATAAAGGTGGTGTGGAAGAAGAAAAACATCCCAAAAGCATGGTGAAGAACAGGGGGTGTATGAATCCCCAAAGAGGAGAATGCCTTGAATATTGATCAATTCCAGCAAAATAAATCTTCTGAATGTTGAAGGGAAAATTTGTTCAGCATTGTTGCTCAAAGGATGGCAACCTACATGAAAGACAAAAACTTGATTGACACCTTGGTACATAAAGCAGGTTGCTCAGGATGCTTAGAACATTCAACCATGATATGGTATCAGATTCAAGCTGCAAAAAAGGAAGCAAGAGATCTTCATGCTGCATTTGTCGACCTGGCCAATGTTTTTGGAGCTATCCTGCATACTATCCTCTGGACAGCCTTTGAGTTTTCCAGTGACCATCACAAAACTGGTCAGAAACTATTTTCAAGATCTGCAATTTTGCCACAAAACATCAGAGTATTCAGGGTATCTCCCCACAAGTCTTTACCATGGACATGGAACTGATCGTCAGAGGATCCAAATGGGTGGTAGGAGGAGAACTCCTGCAGTCCGCACAATGAATACCTCCCATCTGTGCCTATATAGGTGACATGACCACTCTGACCACAACCATCACATGTACAAAGCAACTCCTGGAAAAACCTCATTCCAACATAAAATGGGTGTAGATGAAGTTTAAGTTCAGCAAATCCAGGACCATCTGCATTATCAAAGGAAAGCTCAAAGACCAGAGATTCCACATTGATGGAACACTCATACCACTCATATCAGAGATGCTAGTCAAGGGCATAGGGCAGTGGTACAATGCAAGCCTTAAGGACTCAGACCAGAGTAAGCAACTGAAGGAAGAAACCATCAAAGGCCTTGCTAATATGGACAAGACCCTACCTCCAGGTAAGTTGAAAATTTGGTGCCTGTAGTTTGGATTGCTCCTCCGTATGACCTATGAGGTTCCCATCACCAAAGTTGAGAAGCTGGAGAGAACAGTCAATACATACCGTATTTTCTCTAATAGTGGCCGGTATTCAATTAAAAGCTGGGTCTCCAATAATGGCCGGGGGTGTGGTCGACAAGAAACAAATAAATGCCGGCCCCAAATACAAGCCAGGGAGGGAAAAACAAGGGTGGATTAAGGCCATATTCAGACCAAATCAGGTGTTGCTGCGCACCACTGCAGGGTTGTGCGGTGGTGTGCGGGGGTGTGGGTGTGTCTATTTGTGCTCTAGAAAGTAACCCCTGTGAAACAATTAGATTTTTTTTTATTGATCTGGTTCACTGCTTTCTTACCAGCTCCATCTCTTCATTCACTCTCTAGCCCCCCCTCCCTCTTTTTCTCTCGTCTTTTTTTAAAATGAGTTGGAAACCAACAGCAAAGCCTAACTTTACTTTTAATGTTATCAAATGAAAAGAAATGTCCGCCCCCCTCCTCTTGGTGCCTGTTATAATGTGACTGTGGTTTGTAGTAATGTACAAGTGCCACAAGATGGCGGTAGCTATATTTGAAGTACCATATAGGGCCTGTGCAAATGTCAGTGACTAGATTTTCCATAACACCGATGCCACAACACTGTAGAGAGCAAACATGGCACCCACCAGACGGAAGTTTGACGTCAAATTCGAGGAGAGAGTTTTGCAATTTGCGGAGGAAAATTAAGGAGCGAAAGCTGCAAGACATTTTGACACTGACCCGAAAAGAATCAGATACTGGAAAAAACAGAAACGCGAGCTGCTGTTAACTGACAAGAGGAGAGCACGGCTAGCTGGAGGTGGGAGGAAGAAAGTTAGCTTGGAGCTAGAGAGACACCTGATTGATATTTGATATTTGACTGTGCTGTTAACTGGCTATTAATGTTTATATCCAGCATAACGTTACCTCAGATTTGTTTAGTTTTTAACTGACACTGGCCATATTTCCCCTCCGGTACTTGACCAGTCATACTTCACACAAGTTATATTGAATTGTTTGTGTAATGTCTCACAATAAAAGTCAGGAAATGAAGGCTTTTAATATTATTAATAGCATAATGCAGTAACAAAAATTTAACCGAGCAAACGGAAGCAGATCAGAAAACAGGGAGGCTTCGTACTAAAATATGAGCAAATATACTTATCAAACAAGGGAATTAGGAATAAAGGCCTCTGTCTAATATAAGCCTGCTTCCAAAAAAGGTCTGGTACCCCCTGCAGTTGAGGTAAATAAAGGCCCCGGCTTCTATTGGAGAAAATACGGTACATCAAGAAATGGCTCAGACTCCCACGATGCCTCAGCAATATTGGCCTGTATGGGAACAGGGCTCCGGAATTCCCTTTTCCACTACACTGTACCAGCTCAACCCCAACTCGACTCTACTTGCCTTTTTTGGTTTTCACAAACGTTGTAGATAGTGCCTGGTAACTGGTACCTTCTTTTTTGGTATCACCTGCATTGAGTTTCCAAGCAAGCTGAGCTGATACTAAAAGGTGACATGAAAACACTGCAGGCCACTGATTGGTCGGTCATTTCTCTCATTCACTGATTTCTCTCTACCCCAGCTCCCTCTCCTTGCTGGACCACTGCTGCACTCTCTTTCTCTCTCTCTCTCTCTTTCTCTCTCTCTCTTTATCTCTCTCTCTCGCTTACTTACTCAGCTAAAAAAATACAGCCGTGCTTGAAACACAGCATTCCCACATGAGGAAAAAACAACACATATATGTCCTGTTGTTCATTGTATTTACTTTTGCATTAGTTGGATGTAATGAATTAATGAAAAGGAGAAATGCAGAGGAGGAAACTGAAACAGAAACTAAGATAGTTTATGTCCACTGTAAATCATCAGCTGAGTGTTTGATGGTTATTTATTTGTGCTTTAGAGCATTTCTGCCATGAAACAATCAGAAAATAACATTTTATTTCTCTCATTCACAAGTTTTTCTCTCAACCACCGCGCCCTCTCCTCGCTTGACCACCAGCACTCTCTCTCTCTCTTTCTCTCTCTCTCCCTCTCTCACTCACTCGCTCTCTCTCTCTTTTTCTCATCTTTTTAAAAATGACTCAGGAAGCCGACAAAAATCCTTTACTTTTAATGTTATCAAAGAAGAGAAATATCCTCCCCTTGTCCTAAACTGGTCCTAAATCAATACTAGACTACTTCCTTGTTTTATGAATGAAGCCGTACACAAGTTGAAGCAGCTGCGCTGTGTGTGTTTGACCAATCAGTTCAATTAAATCTTTACTTATATAGCACCAAATCACAAGAGATGTTAACTCAGGGCACTTTTCACATAGAGCAGGTCTAAACCGCACTCTTTATTTTACAGAGACCCAACATTCCCCCCATGAGCAAGCACTTGGCGACAGTGGCAAGGAAAAACTCCCTTTTAATGGGAAGAATCCTCAAGCAGAACCAGGCTCTATGTGGGTTGCGATCTGACTTGACTGGTTGGGTTGAGAGAGAAAGAGGGAGGGTTAGAGGGGAGAGAGAGACACAGAGCAGCACAATAATAACAATAATAACAATAGAAATATGACTACTACTAATAATAATAATAGCAGGTGTGGGCATCAAGCAGGACCATGGCAGCACGGGGTCCGCAGCCACAACCCATGGAAGCTTGAAATCCATAACCAATCAGCAACTATCATCACTACAAACCCCGCCCTACATCGAGGGGGTATTATGTGTAATGGAAAACGAAATCCAGAAAGCATGTAGAGTAGAGTTGGGAAAAGAGAGAAAGAGCTGGAGAACAAAGGTGCTCCCTGTGAAGGTTGGCTGCAGGGGTTCTGTGGCCATGTCAACCACCAGGCTGCTGAAAGAGATGGGAGTCTGAGGACAGGCCCTCAGACAGGCTATCAAGTCATTGGCAGAGGATGCCTAGCGCAGCAGCAACTGGCTCTGTCTGAAAAGAAAGGACAAGAACTGGGTGGCAAGATGACCATCAGCCAGCAGGAGGGTTAAAAGCAGAGGAGGCTGCACTTGGGACACCAGGTGTCACTGTTGAGCCCTCTGGAGGTGTCGTGGGCCTATCAACAAAACACCAAGGAAGGAGGGTACCCACCTGATGACCCCAGTAAAGCTTCTACCCCTATCCCTGGCCACCACTGGTTATGATTTCAAGCTCAAAAAACCCACTGGGCACTTCCTACCCAGCAGCAGACAAACAAGGTTATTGACTAGCTGTGACTAATCCCTCAGGAATTATGAGACCAAAACAAAGTTAAAAGGAGAGTGAACATTGGGCTCACATTTATCAGTTGAACACAAACATGACTCCCAATGAATGCTAATGTCTCTGTGTCTGTTGAATGTGTAAATAGGCAACTGTTTGCTAACACATTGGCCGTATCAACTTTATAAGGTGAAAATGTGTTAGTATTGTGTTAACTGCTTGTTGCGCCATCCCCAAGTGGGCAAAATAAATTGATTTCAGCCATATCAACCAGCCCTGATTACAAACACTGACTACTGACTATTTGATTCCACTCATGCAGGCACAGATCCATGTTGGTGGCCAATAGCACTGTAGTCTTTGCAATGTGTTCAAGTGAAGCATTTTAAAACAAACTTAAAGTGACTTGAAGTGATGCAACCCAGAGTGTTTGATCTGCCATCAACAGTGTTGCTTCTTTGAGGTTGGCTTGGTATGTTGTGTCAGTGCCCCCAGAAGAAGAGATCTCTGGCATATCAGATGTGAAGAGGCCTGTTGACCTTTGACAGAACAATGCTCATGTTTGTGAGAGAGAAGCAGAAGGAGAAAGAGAGAGATAGAGAGTTACTTCTTTTGAAACATATTGGGAACAGAGTGCAAACAATTGAGTCAATGGCAGTAAGGGAATGATGGCACAGTGGTTAGCATGGCTACCTGATATGAAGACAACACAACCCTTTCTGTATGGAGTCTGCATGTTCTCTTCTGCAGTTTCACACCTTACAAGCATGTTACAATTCAGCTTCCACAATCAGAGTACCATAGATCTGCAGCTTCTCTCTGGGTGCCTCTCAGAATGTCTGCCATAGTTAGGACGGGTGAAATTCAGATATGATATGTGTAAAATGTATTCTACTTATTCTAAATGGAGCCCAGTCCCTCTCTACCGTTTACAGTGTATTACTGAGCAAAGGTTTACTTCTCAGACTTAGAAGTTCTGACCTTGAAAATCAAAAGCAAGTTCCTATCTGCCAAGACGTTTATGTAAAAGTTGATTGTTGACCCTTTTTATTCATGTGTATCTGTGTCGGCATTGGATATGTCTTTCTCTGCACTCCCACCAGGCAGTGCTGCAAGCTTTTGAGCTCAAGAGTATTACCATGAGTTGCGTGTGAAGCAGGTTACTCAGCCTGTCTGCAGCCAGCCAGTGAACCTGCTCTGAAACTATATACCTGTGCTGAAAAGAAGAGTCGCCATTTCAGCACTGTCTGTGTGGATCAGTGTTCCCTGTGGCGCTATGCCCTCTTTGAGAGCTCCTCTGTTGGGGATCTATTCCTTGGCCCCTGACTCTCTCCTTCCATTGACACAATGGACCCTTTGTACGTACATATACTACTGATGTGGGACCTTGCTTCGTATTTTCGGCAATTATACACGATCCCACTCCAGCCCACCCTCTTGTTGCTGCTTCATTGGAGAGAAATGCAATCGAAACGCGGAGAAATGCAGTGAAACGGGGACCCGGGAAGAGGCTTGCAGGAATTAGATTGTGTTGCTGATAAGTTCCATATAGAGCGAGTAAACATGTTCTTATCTTGTTATCCAGCTTGCACATTAACACATGGTGTGTGGAGGAGGTGGAGGAGGGTTTAAAAGGATAAATCAAATCCTAATCATTCTGTTTGGCTTTTCGCTCTCTCTGCTCTTTGTCTCTATTTCTGTTTCTCATCGTGCAAAGAACCCTGGTGCACATGCAAGAACAATAGAGGGGTCAGAAGTACCAGCCATTTTCCTACACCTGCTGAATGCTCCAGAAATGAGTGCACAGTGATTACGTGCCCTAATGTGTGGTGTTTAAAGAGCGGTTTCCTGCAGCAGAGTTAAATGGCGATGCCCTCTGTGAAGTATTAATGATGTGGATGGATGAATCAGGTCGGCACAAACCTGTTGACGGTAGCTGCGGCGCTCTCTTAAAGCTGCACCCAGACATCAGACTTAACCGCTCGGCAAATTGGACATGCTTGTTGGCTGTAGCTCCAATTTATGTCCACTCTCTATTGCAGTTAGTCCATCTTCATTATTGAAATAGCCTCTCGTCAGGTCTTGACAGAGTGGTGGAGATGGTAAAGGGAGGGAGTCTGGGGGAGAGGGGGGAGCAATACAGGAGAATCATGAATAATGTGGAAAATAAACATTTGAGGCATTGGAGCTGGCTGGCAGGAGAGGAGTTGTGGGGAGTGTTGCGAAATGCCCAGCGTTCGTTTTCTCCCTCTCTCTCTTTCTCTCTCTCTTCATGTGATTGTATGTGCAGCTTCTGCCAGTGGATGCTGATGCTGTGGATCCTCAGCCTTGGGGCTTTGTCTAACACACATGCAATTGGGCATAAACACACACACACACATGCATCCACAAGCAGCTCTAGGATCTGAGCTTTGGCAGGACCTCTGTAGCCTGACCAGCATTCCAGCTGTGTGTTGTGTCACTGCCACTCTGGAGACACACTGCTTGGTGGCTGCAGCCTTTTTTTAATAGGGTGCTGCTGTGACTTTACTTTTTCCTCGGGATTGTTGCATTGATAAGGTTGCTATGGCCGGGCTTAGCTCATCTGGGTCAGCTAGTTAAGGGAGAGATATCCAATTCTAATTCATGCTTTGTGGACGGGGATGTGTTTATTGCCAGATGTAGAATTTCAATTTCTCAGTGTGCTGAATTGATACGAACTGACCTCAAAACCATCTCTGAGCTCTGTAAATGCAATGTGCACTTAAGCCTCGGCTTTAGGAGTAATAGGGTCCTTCTACCTGCTACACACATGAGCAGATGTGATGGCTCATAAGGTAATTACCCACTGAGCCAGTGTGTATGCAACTGTAAGCTGAAGCAGGGGTTCCCTTCAGGAAGCTACCCTCTTCCCTTCAGGTAGCTCTGCCGCTCAGGTCAGTGAACAGTTAATGACATTTAGAAGCAATAGGATGAAAGAGATGGCAGTTGTTTGTAGTCAGCCGCACACTACCTTTGTCTTATTGTCTGCCGTCTGTCTTAATCTCCCAGCCACCCTTTTCACACCACAAGGAGATCATGTTATTAGATCCCCTCCCCTGGCTCATTTGTCATCCTGCAGCTCCACTCCACCAGAGAAGGACTGCAGGAGCTGGAAAAAAAAAAGAAAAATGAGAGTGAAAACAATATAAACAGGCAGGAGGCCACAACATCAAATGTTCATCATTTACTGGCCCAGAGTTTCTTGTATCATCATTATTCGTTCAGGAATCACACTAGATTAATATGCTTTTTCTTCTCTGTGCCACCCTACCCAATCCCTTGGCTGACAAACTTCAACCTCTCTTCTCTCTCTCTCTACCTTAACATATTGTTTTGTATTACATTGTACCCAGTGCACTGCATCCTGTTACACATAGGCTCCCACTCAATCATCCCCACCCCCACTTTCACCATCACTTGCAACGGTAAAAAGTATTGTCAGTGTTCACAGTTTGCTGTCACCGCCTCAGTCACATCTCTTTAATCTCTCCTCTTTGAGCTGGGTTGGTTTTCTTGCTGCCGAGGCACACATAAGGGAGGGAGTCAGATAATTACAATAAACAAATATGCTCAGAGCTGTCTATGTAAGGTTCGTATAGGTTAACAACTCTGCTATAAATGTTAAATGAAGCTTAAAATAGGATAGTATGGCATACAGTTGCCATAGCGATCTCAGCTGTGATTCTTTGTTGACTTTCTTGGTTGGCAAAGTTTAAATTAATCTTAGATACGAATCTGTGATACAGAGAAGAAATGAGTGATTGTTTGGTGCCCCAAGGGCCTCTTTGATGTCTCTCTCTTCTTTTGAGCTTTTCTTCAATTACTGCAACTTTGTGTTTGTCTTTGTCTTGTGTCAGTCTTTGTTGTAATGAAATCCAATGTGTTGCCATTAATGTTATTCTGCATTAGAGACAGTCACCCTTTAATGATTCCCTTCGTACTCATGTCTCTTTCTATCTCTCTGTCTTCTCTGTTTCTCTCTGGCTCTCCCTTTCAACAGGTGGGACAGTCAAAATGATGCGTAGGAGGTGCAGCGTTGAGCCGTATTGATGGATGTGTTAACAGACAGCAGTCTCACATTGATCGTGAAGACTTCAGAACCAGAGAATGCAAATGCAGTGGAGGACACAGGTGAAAATACTTCACTTTTACCCCCCAAGATTTATATGATATCCAGCGACTTCTTTTCAAATGAGAAATGCACATAACAATTTAAATACCGCACTTTAATTTTGCTTTAATTTGCTTTGAACATTTACAGATACTGGGTTGTTGACCTAAGAGAAGAAATTTTAATTTCCACTAGAATAATCAAGCATTTGTCAGAATAAATGACTTTCTCTCCCAATACCTTTCCTTTTAAAACTTTGAAAAGACAATTAGTATTACCACATACCATGGAACTAGCTTTCATGAATTAACTTTTTACCCTCAGTTTTAATCTTTTTGACAAGATATGGGGAATGTGAAACACATCCTGTCTTTTTAAAATGAAAAGTAGAAAAGAAACATTAAATGAAGATTTTTAAGCTATTGTTAATCCTCTTTCCCAATGCTTCCACAACTCAGAAAAATGACATCTACCTGTTCTCATAAAAAGGTGCAAATGTGAAAGAGGGTGCAACCACTCATTCTCTCACATTCATTCACAGTCATTACCATATATGGCAAAAGAGAGTCTGAGCGTAACATACCGTTTATTCAGATTCTTTTGTTTTCTTTCTTTCTGTTTTATTTTAGGTTGTACCTGCCGCCTCTCTCTGAATTTTTTACAACATAAACCCTGCATCATAATGATATTTACATGATGTAAAAAACACTTCACATTAAAACTTAATTCAAGTGCATCCAGACACATTTACAGTGCAGTCCCCTCCTTTTACTGGACTATAAGCCCCATTGATGTTGTGCATTTTCCAAGACTCATTCAGCCACTACCTACTGCCCCCTATAGTTTACCTCTACCAAGCACCACTGATCCTTAGATGAGGTTTATCTTAGTATTTCAGCTCTGGTCAGGCTCAGTGGGAACTGACCGAACCCCACTGAGGGAATCACACAGATTATACTCAGCACTAGCCTTTTCCTTGAGAGGCACAGAGAGGAAGAAAGAGAGAGGAAAAGAGAGAGCAAGAGGATGGAGAAAGAGTGGTAGAGAGAAGGGTGAAAGCGGCTCCATTGAGCAGGAATAGGGCAGCTCTCTGAGGAGGATGGTCATGAATCATGCTGCAGTTACTCACCACTTATTATGAACATCCTGTACTGGCTGGATTGATTTCCCCCCACCATTCACCAAATGTCATATAGTGAAGATGGAGCAATAGGTAGCAAGCAGCTTCTGTGGCTGGCCTACCAGCTGGATGAGTGAACGCCCCAGGTGGCTGAGCTGCAGAACGGCTAGCTCGGCGTTTTACGAATGTAAAAGCCTCCATATACCAGGGATAAGGAGCAGGGAAGTTGGGAGGGGAAGAGATAGCGAGCAAAAAAGGGAGAAAGAAGGGATGGAGAAGGGGGATGGGACTGAGGAATGATTTCAAAAAGCCATTAAAAGGAGGGAAAGGCCATGTCAGCTGTTTTCATTTGCATTGTGTTTCATACTGAGATATTTGAGATATTTTATTCCTTTGGCTACATGGAAAAGATGTATAAATTTGATTCATGTTAATATGGAGAACAGATGGTCTTCATATAGACGTGTTCTTATATCTTGTCCTATTTATAAAGTGACTGAAAACGGATTGTCAGTGAAGTGTTTTATGTGCATGTGTGGCATCTGACACGCTAATAGATGAGGCCACGGACGCCAACTTGTCTCCCTCCTCATGTCCATGACCATGTCCCTCAGCATGGGCTCGTCTCCCCACAGAGCCACCTGGCACTGGCGAGGGCAGCTCAGTCTTACCTCAGGTGGATGAAGCCCTGAATATCATGGCTTAGAAAGATAGATGAGACTCAGAGAGTTCCGAGTGCTAACTGGTCTAGTCTGGTCTGGTCTAGTTTGGCAGTGGTCGGGCTGTCTAGCATGGCTGGGCTTGGCAGAGCTAGGGATCAGAAGATCACCACCACCTGCCAGCAGCCGGGGTCCTTCCATATGCTCAGTGGTGAATGTCCATGCCAGCTTGCATGAGCTGTGTCACATCCAGCCTCAGTTTCTATTCAAAGAGAGTTCTCCTGATAACACAAAACTACAACTGTGATAGAAAAATGTCAGACTATCTTAGGATATGAGCTAGATATTTAATTCTGGCAGCAGTGAGTGTTTTGGATGTTTATCTTGTTTACATTTGCCAGCTCAGATGCAATAGTAACATTATGTTGTACCATATCAGTGAATATGAGGCTGCCGATCCCCTTGTGACCTCTAATGTCAAACTCGATTTGACATCAAACTCGGGGTCTTACAGTCATCGCTGTAAGACCCTGTGTGTGTGTGTGTGTGTGTGTGTGTGTGTGTGTGTGTGTGTGTACCTGTCTGACTGACTGATCTGTGGCACATTCTGAACAGCTGAAGAGCTAATGGTCCAGCTGGAGACAGATGGCCTCTCGATAACACTATACCCCCCAAGCCAATACTCACACTCTATCACTCTCCCTCTCCCTCTCTCACACACACAAACACACACATGCATCCATGCACACACGCATGCACGCACACACAAGAAAATCACATGCATGCACACACTGGATAGGATAGATTGTTAATCCACTATAAACCCTGAGGAAACACATTTTTCAATATGAGTTTAATGTTTCACAATCTTTTGGCAATATTAGGTGGCAGCTTAGGTTTCATGCAAGCACAGGAGGATAAGGGATGCTAATTTCTCCCCTTTTTGTAATTTCCTTCTGTCTATGGCTTTGTCTCTTTGCAGGGCAAATAAAAGTAATCATGTCTTTATGTTATCTTGTTTATGATTGTTGGAAAATTACTTGGTTGATTTGAAGTACGGGGACTGTTAACATAAATCAATGTCCATGCCTCCTATGCTCCACTCTTTACAATAAGTGCAATACAATGGAATTTGGCTCAAAATTTTTACACTGCACAGAAATGCTTGTTAAATGTAGAAAAGTGGATATCGTTCCTGACTCTCTACAGAGAACATGTGTCGGTAACATGCTTTTGCTCTGAGGTCATTTTGACTCACAGATTGAAAGGAACTGATGGCAAACGCCTTGCTGTGATGCTTCTGCAGCTTCTGACAAGTTGCTGCTATAGCAGTTTTCTGAATCCGAGAGGATGAGAGAAAATGCATATTTCTCTTGAGGTTTTCATTAAGGATGACAGAAGCACAGTTGTATGCTTTTAGTAGGCGTTCTGGTTGCTCCAATGTGTCTGCAGGCTGCAGACCCAGAGAGACCTGCTCTCAGAAATTTCATTACCTCGTTAAATCACTCTGAAATCATATCCATATTCAAAGATCACCACCAATACAGTCATGTGGAATATTGTTTGTCAGGCAGTCCTCCCTCAAGCATTTATCACCACCTCAATAATGATTAGGAGCATCCATTCTAAAATGGGGAACGTTGCTAGTTAACCTCTGTGAACACATTAATTGTTGTGGTATGATTTTCAATTTTCAATTTTTTTTTTTCTGGCATGGTTTTAAAGAATACGTGTGAGGCAGCAGCTTGGGATTGTAGAGGGAGGCAGGTGTAGATGATATTGGTTATACAGTCTCCAACATATGGGCCTGTCGTGTCCCATGTGTACGTACCTGCCTCTGCTGCTGTCATCTAATTATGCAGAGCAAACAAAGCTATCTGCCTGCTGCTACAAGCCCTGCTTCTGTGGGTTTTGATTGTTACTCATCAGATGGATGTTTTCAACTGATTAAGACATTGTCACAATCGACCTGTAGAAAATCACCAAAATCTACTTCCAGTTTAGTCATTACTGCTATTCTTGATGCCAATCTGTGTAATTTTGTGGTATCTTGTTACTTAAAAGCTAAGCTGGATACAGATGAAATACTGGAAGGATGTAAAGCAAGATGACAGTAGTAATTTGATCTCATATATTGCTCTTGGTTGGTAGGGAAGATAGCAGTAGTAAAGTAGGTGATTTCCAAACATAATTTTTAGTAACTCAATTACTGTGACATTTCGGAGTGTCTTTTCCTACTCTGTGTCTATCAAATGAAAGCATTATCTCATGAAATAAATGTTGTGTGTTTCATGTAGAAGTCATTTCATTGATCACTCACACCCAATCAAAGGACACCAAAAGAAAATTCACAAGAGAATTTTTAGATTGCTTCCTGTAAACATTTGATAAGATTGCTCTAATTTGCACAGAACTCATTAAACATATTGTTATTCTGTTAAATATAACTGCTTTTGTACAAGCTGTCTATTGCAGACATTTACGCCACCATGTTAACTTAGCAGGTGACTCCAACTGTGAGTCAGCTTACTTGTATTTTATGTTCTCAGAGCATTTCATATGACTTTTGTGTGACTGTGTTATTTCTTGCCTAATCTAGACCTATGAACATCAAGCAATAATGGGTAAGAAATTGTCATTACCCAACTTGACATTGCTAATACCTCTTATTGAATCTAGTCGCAAAACTGAATTATTAATGTTTAAGGCTGGCACCATAAAATGACATTTTGAACTCTGGGGGGTTAATTGACACTAATTGCATTTCACGAGCCCAGAAGAAATGTCAGTGTAACTGCAGAACAAAAATAATGTAATTTTACTTTAGAGTTACAGTTCAAAGAGTTGAAAGAGCTTTTCTTTTTTTTCCCTGCAGGGGTATGTGAGCAGAGTGGTGATCTGAGTCTGTGCAGACTCGTTGATGCTGCTCTCCCTCCATCCTCACCTCCTCCTGCCGCAGAGACTTCACAGCAGGCCTGCCCACCACACCAGAGGACCACGCCTACATCAGCAACCCTCTCCCTCCCCCTTGGCACTGATCCTTCTCTGGGCCTGACAGCAGCCCCATGCCCTCCCTCCCATGAGGCTCCAACTGTAGTCCCCCACCTTCACCGCACTCCCAGTCCCACATCACTTTCCACCCCGGCTGTAAGCTCCTGGAGCCCAACAGGAGATACCCAGAAGACTTCCCTTCCGCTGCCTGTTACCCTTCCTCTGTCAGCTACAATGATGGAACCTGGCACTGTGTCTGCCCTGACAGAGGAGTGTCTCCTTCAGCCGACCCGCACCTGTCTCGGCTGCTTCATTGAGACCCGTGATGCCACTGACCGTAATTCCATCCAAAACCCACCCCATGATCCTAGCACCAACCCTGATTCAGAAACTGGGCTAAGTGTACGGATAGGGGATGTGAGCCGAGAGGACTTCTCTGACATCAACAACATCAGCATCCAGTGCCTGAGCCATGCGGGGGAGGCAGTGAGTCACTACGGAGAACAGCTCCTCTCTGACCAGCTACTTAGCTTTCCTCTGCCGAAAGCCCCAGGTGAGGGCAAGAGAGTGGATGGAAACAAAACAACAGAGGAAAGCGATGACCCAGAGGATGATGCAACAGCTAAGAACTTGTATGAGGGACTGTTACTGGACAAAGTGAGCGGAGAGGAAGTTCTGTTGGCTAATGCTGGCCAGGACTGGGGCTACTTTGAGTCTTTTATCAGTGAGAGTAAGATGGAACTGCTGGACCTTTGTTCTAAGAATGAGCTGTCGGTCAACCTCTTCTCTGAGGAAGATGTTGACAATCTATTTGATGATGAAGATGATGACTCTACTTTAAGCAGTGACGTTTGTTCGCTGAAGATTCGTTATGAGTCTTTTCAGGATAACATGAGGGAAAAAACAAATGTGCTCCAGGAGGAGACCCAGTTCAACTTTTTCCCCAGTGTCCTGGCCAACTGTGCCAAAAAAGAAGAAGGAGGGGGAGTCTTGAGGAGGAGCGCCGAGGAGCTTCAGCCCAAAACCGATGAGCTCATCCTGGAGACGGGACAGGAGGAAAAGGCTGGGGACTGCAGTGGCAGGAGCCCACTTGATGGCTCCCAAGGCTCACCGATGTCAACTCCCAAAGTCAACTACCTAATGGACTTCAATTCCACAGAGGAGTCAGGCGAATTCAGTGATGACAGCTCCTGCACTGGCTCCTCCTCAGACACCCTGCAGGAGGGCAAATTTAAGAAGGGCCACTCCAAAAGATTCCTCAGCCCCTCCAATCCTCTCAACTATGGCTTGCGCTCCAAGAGAAAGGTTCGATACAGTGATGATTACTTATATGATGTTGACTCGCTTGAGAGTGAGAAAAATGCAGAGAAAAAAGAGAAAGCTCCCTCTGGTCAGAAAGAGGAGGAAGATGTAGACTGGTGCCCCAAAAAACGGCGGAAATCGTGTCGTAAAGAGCCACCCGTGGTTATCAAGTACATCATCATCAACAGGTTTAAAGGAGAGAGACTCATGTCAGTGAAACTGGGCAAGTTGGACCCTGTGGATGCTACTGTGAGCTTAAATGCCGACACAGTAAGCAAATATGAGACACTGGCTCCTCTGAAGGATTTCTGGCAGGAGAGGCAAAGAGAGAGACAGGAACAGCTTAAGCTGGCTGCCAGAGATAAACAACAACGCGGTTTTCATCTAAATGGACGCCATCATCGCCCTTTTAATTCTAGTCATCCCAAAAGGAAATACAAGATTGCAAACAGGCTTAAGGTTCAGAGGATTCACGCTGTGGAGCAATCAGCAACAGCACAGGGCTCCCCTCTCTCTGATCAGGGCCATGGAGGTGTCACTAAAGAGACGGCCACCCCCACGGTAGGGGGAATAATAGCAGCCCCAGGCCTCCCAGTCACATTAGACACAAACTCCATCACGCACACAGTCACAGCCAAGAGCCGCTCCCAGGAGAGGGAGGAAAGGGAGGGGAGGAGATTGGGAGGAAATAAAACAGTCAGGATAAGGAAATTCAAAAGCGAAGCCAGGCTGAGGAGCAAGAAAATGAAAGAGGCAGAAGGAGAGGAGGGGAGGAGCGTGACAAATGAAACGGATGCCTGTGTCGCTGCGGCACAGATTGAGGACCCTACTGCTGGGTTAGAAGAGGCAGGCATGAGCTCAACTACAGTCAAACCCCATTTCTCTGACAATACCACCACAGCTCACACATCCGAGGAGAAATTCCCCTTTGTTTCGTCCACCCGCTCTCCTGACAAAGCTCCCTCCTCAGAGGAGGTGGAGGCGGGTGTCCCTGTCATCCCAGGGGGCTACCTGCAGACCCTGTTAGATGCTACAGACTCCTCCGGTGGAGCAGCTATCTCTTATTTTCCCCAGCAGCCCTCTCGTCAGCAGTATCCTCTGGGACTGTCCCTAGAGGAAAAACAGTTTTCTTCTTTGCAGCTTGCTCAAAGCTGCGTCCTCTCGCCTCCCTCTGAGTCTGAGCTCCAGCAGTCTCCCCAGAACTGCCCCAACTTTCCCCAGATGTGGCACCCACAGCTCTGCGCGAGTCACAACCAGAACTTTGGGCCTGAGACCCCTGAGACTCCCATCTTACCCAACAACTTCCCAGCTGCTGTACCCCTGAATGACAACCTTCCAGTGTCTAACTACAGCCAGCTGAGCCCTGAGGCTGACAGGCTGCTTTATGAGAAGAGCTACCTGACTGAGGCTGGGCTGCAGCCTGGGGCGGATCTGCAAGTGTGTCAGTCTGCCTGTGTGGAGGGCCAGGTGCAATACCAGAGAGGGTCCCTGTGCACAGACAATGGCAGGCTCATCAGCTATGACTCAGTGGGCTCTCTGTCAGCCTCCTCCAGCAATTACAGCTCCCTCAGCCTCAAATCTTGTGAGCGAGAGGGTGAGGAGGAGGGCCGAGACAGCTTCTTAGCTCATTGCAGTCCTAAAGTGGTGATTCAGCAAAGTGTGGATGCCCTTACCCCACTCAGGGAGTCCTCAGACCTGCTGGATATCTCCAACTTCACCCCTGACAAATTTAGACACTCATCATTGTCAGAGCTTTCCCCTCCTGAGACCCCCAACCTGTCCCCCCAGGTGGTGGGGCGGGAGATGAAGATGGCAGGGAATGTTGGAGAATACCAGGATGTGAATGATATGACTATGGACTGCAATAGGGAGGTAAAGTGGAACTGTGATGTTATGCAGCAACCGGAGCCTACAGCAAATGCATACACAGTGGAAGACAGCCAGTTTCCACTGCACAACTTCAACAGTCAGGATGTCTTATGTTTAGAGAAAAAGGAGCTGGGTGTTACAGAATTTGATGAACAGACTGGTGAGATGGCTGGTGCGAAAAGCATTAAGTCAAAGAGGAAAGGCAATTACAAACAGGCAGCTGCAGGACAGAGCCCAAAGAAAGTCCGGGCCCCCAGAGCTCCCAAGTCAGAAAAGGTCAAGACCCCCAAACAGAACTCGCGTTCCACCAAAAAGATAAAGGCCATGTTAGAGGGTAAGGCAGCAAAGAACCAGGCAGGTGGTTGTGGCACTGGTCTGACTGACAGTAGCAGCACTGGAGACTGGTCTGGCACCGGCTGGTCAGAGAGCAACAGTCTGGTAGGGGACGACCAGAGAGAATTCGAGGAGCCCTCCAATATTCTGTCCAACATTGTCTCTGGCATGGCTGAGGTCCAGAGGTTCATGATGGCCTCCATTGAGCCACTGTGGAATCCCATGTCTGAGGCCTGCATGCCCTCTGAGGCCAATAGCCTCAACTTAAAGACCCTCAAAATCTTAGCAGGCACAGAAGCTGATCTTAAGAAAAAAGGAGCCGCGCTAACAGGGGCTGGGAGAGGCAGAAAGGCAGGGGGAAAGGGAGGAAAGAACCAGGCCAAATTCAACCCTTCTCATCCCTTATTCCCTCAACTAGCTCTGGGCTGTAACATGTTTGATAAACCCAACTTTATTAACCCTGGGCCTGCACACAAAAAGCTGTACCGCCACAAGACCAGTGCAAAGTTCCCTCGGATTGAGACACTGAAGGGGAAGCGAGCTGAGAGAGACCCAAATAAGGACATAGCACTGATGACCTCTTTTGAGAAACTGAGGTAATATTTTGTTATCAGCTGCTGTTGCACCCCCCTCTCACTTTCCCCCAGTACCTGCTCAGCCCTCCCTCCCAAGCATACCTACACTGACGCTATGCCAGAGCTGCATGAGTACTACGTTCTCCCTGACTACTCCCAATTCCTTTTAACCCCCCGAGGAGGAAATTAATATCTGCATGAAAAACTTCTTGTACTTTGCAAACTACCTATTGAGTGATTGTGTCAAGCTTGATTGAGATTTGAAACGACCATGGCTGCATTTTTCTTGCTTTTGTTGTTTCTGCTTTGTTTGTTCTTCTTATAGTCGTTTTTGTTTTATTTTTGTCTGAAAAAAAAAAGAATAAGCCTTGAAAACAGTTCTGTCGCCTTTTTGAGAAACTTTGTTTTTGTATTTTCTCAGCAGAACGAGCTCCCCTGAATTATGTATTTATTCCCCTTTTCCCTAAAGATGTAGCTATATACACAAATGCATTGAGTGACATCTACGCACCCCTCCTCCTCATCTGTTTTTGTATGCAGAATATGGATGTCCTGTTGTTGCTGTCCTTCATACACTGCCTGGCTCATTTCAAGAGGGAAACCTACAATTAATGAGCCCTATTTAAGCCCAAGACATCTTGAAAACACAAGATGGGACCATTTTGTATTGATGACATATCAGACATTGTCTTTTTTTTCCCTCAAGGTTGGAATGATTTTCCATTTTCTTTTACCAAGCATTTCTTTTTTCTTCTGGAGTTTAGAGGAACTGGTTATCTAAATTTACATTTTTACGCCTTGCAAATTCATAAAAGCTCTACCCTCAGAGTATTTTTGTCAATGTTGTTGTACAGGGACATGCAATATTTGCAAAAAAAGATAATTATAATCTTAAAATCAATGTGCCAAAAGTAACAATGCTGTGTAAATGACCTCTTATATATGTGTGAATATTGGCTGTTCCTCTTTTCTATCCATTGGAATATTGGCTGCTCGGGTTGGAGACTCCTTACAGAGACTTGCCACTACAGGAATTCTTTATTTTGGACTTTTCTCTCTTCTCTGATGAAAGGCACCAACAGCTGGCAGTGGTACACCACCACTCACTAAACCAAATCAGAAAGACTCTGAATTCTCCTCGTTTCCCCCACTTTGTTTGCCAAATTCAATTTACCTCAACATCGCCTGGCACTGAGAAGCAACAAAAGAGAGACAAAGGGGAGATCTGCTCTGAAGGCTACTGTAGAGGAAGAAGATGAAAAAAAGAGATGTTCAAACGAGCTGTCTCTGGACCAAGGAGAGTGTAGCACAGATGTTTGAGGGTAAGCAAGGAGATTATTTGTCAGTTGGGGCTGTGCCTCACTGAATAGCTGTTTTGTACTGGAAATTCAAGGCAGTTTATTACTCATAGAGATTCTGATGCACGCATCAGTCACGAATGGACTTAGGACATTACATTTTTGCAGTTAGATTTAATGTGAATGTGAACACAGTTTTCAGTGCAAATGGAATCAGTAATCTTGTAAATGAAGGAAAGCATGTCTTTGCATTAGCTCCACATGGGAATCTTACTACTTTCTTACCTGAAATGGTGATTTAAACATTATTTTTTCTTGACATTCTCACAGAATTGATTTCTTACCACTGCCATAACATATACGTTGCACCACAGGTGTATTCAGTCTCAAATTATTTTGGTTAATTATTTACATAATGTCTTACTTTAACTTCATTCCTTTGGATGTATTTTCTTTTATGTTATCTTTGTCATCTAGGTTTTGGGTCGATATTTTGGCAGAAAATCAAGGCCAAATAAATGCACAAATTGAAAAAAAAAATCTGTATATGTATATGTGTTTTCTGGGCCATTTAAATTAATTATTTGGGCTCATTCATGAATGACCATCCAGAAATACATCTTAAAATGGGCCATACAATCATGTTTAATCTGTTTTAAATTGCTGATTTTATATACAAAACAATTGAAATGTGCAGCCCCTTCAGCTGATTACAGGTGTATCTTTAATAGACATACACACAAACAGTAGGCCTATGTTTTTTTCTCTTCTTCTCTTGAACATCAAATATATGTAGTTTTTTAAACAGGAGAGGAGCATTGACAAATTGAAGCTTGATTTAAAAACAGGCCTTGTCACACTGAATATGGTAATTCTGACGCACAGGTGATAGTAATTGATTGCTTGCATATGGCAAGAATCATAATCAATCTTTCTCTGTCTCTTTTTTCTCTCCTCTCTGCCATGATCCTTTGTTTCTTTTCTCCAGTGTATCAGGGTTAGGACCAAGACAAGCTGCTGATGGGAAGCTCCACATGGGCTGTAAGCCCATTTAGTCTGCCTTCTCTCATTTCTGCCTATTGTCAAATTGAATGTACTTCTCTGAGTTCATAGTTATTTTTTTTTCTTTTTTTCTTCTTTTTGTTTCTAAAATGTGCCACTGTTGAGCTGCCTCATGTTAATGGTGCTAAGAAAGCTGACAATTGTTTTTTTTTTTGTTTAGTTTTTTTGTTTTTCAAGAGTTAACAAAAAAAGAAATGCAAAATAGATTAGGTACCTAACCCTCTTTATGAATGTATATTATAATGTTATGTTTGATGTATTCACTTCATGATTCTTTGACATTGATTGGAATTACTTTTGCTCTTTTCATTAAAAGATTACCGAGCTTTATATATACTGTCTAGAGTTGTTACCAGAAGGAATCTTAATGAACTCTTGACACTACAAAATCTTGTATATTTTTTGTGTGCCAATTTGTAACATATTTTGTAAGTGTATATTTTTCTTAGAAAGTGCTGTGAAGTATTTGTGTGTGTGAGTAACCTTTTATGCGCCTCTGTGGGCAGTGGAAAGGATATACAATGACAAGTTTCTGGTTTTAAAAACCAAAATATGAAAGTATCAACAGAAAAACTAGAAATATTTACATTTTGTTGGGAGTTTTGTAATAAGACCATGATCTTGTTGTGAGAGTGTTGTGTTACTGTGCAAAACACAAATAAGCAAAGAAAAAAACATGAAAACTTGGAAAAAAATATAATTTGTGAACAATTTGCTGTTTTATAGATTTTCATGTAAATTATTTGAGTATTATTTTGTTTTTTTGTTTTGTTGTAACTGTTGCAAAGGTTTTAAATATTTGTGATCAAGCCTGTATGGTGATAATGTAATATTGGTAACTTGCTGAGTTTTGTAATAATGTTTATGGAGTAAATATACAAATTAAAATAAGATTTTGAATGCTGCTTTCTGAAGAGAGTTGGGTTGTGTTTTTTACCGCCCACCTGTTATTGTAGACAATAACTAAAATATATACAGTAAACAAAATCTACACACTGATAACAACTCTAGAAACAAATTCAATCAATTTAAAATAATAATTACAAAAAGTTATGGTTTTGTGAAAACGCTTGATATCATAAACAACTTATTGAGACGTCAGGACTGAGGCATAGGAGTGAGTCTATTGAGTCAATATCCTCCCATTTCTGTGGTACCACTTCAATAATAGTAGAGAAGAATATAATCTGTTATATTCAATGTTTGCTCTTCCCACAACACGTGCGAGTGTAAATACAACCTCAATAATTCCAATTAGTCTGTCCCTATTTGTTATATTGGAAGATTCGTAGACGAAAGGCATTTTCATTTCTGCACAAGTCGGGCTTTGGCTCATGTTATTTTAATGTCATATCTAATTAGCACTCAGGGTCAGGCATTGCTAGAGTGACTGCTCATCCGTAACTCTGAGCTGGGCTGCTGTGGTCCACACTGCAACTCATTCTGGCATGCTTAATTGGAGCTGGAGATACTGTCTCAGACCATAAACAGATCCTGTGATGTATGCCTCCAAAATTGTCAGGTGGTATTAACATTGTTTTTGTTCTTTAGTCACCCATAGCAGATAAGGGAGCAAGCAAATTAAGATGGAATGTCTAATGCAATGGATCAGGTACACCTGTGGTTATTAAATGAGATCTTAGTTATTGTCAGTGCGTGTTCACATTGCAGAGAAAGCCATAGGCGGCTCCCTCATTAGGACATTTGTTTGTTTGTTTACTGTCTAAATCACCACTGACAAGGATATGGAGTAACATTTTGAAAGAATCAGCGTGTTTAAATTTGCGTGTTTTCATAATGTAGGCATGTACTTATTGAGTCAAATCACAAAGAATCAAAGAACCTACAAACAATGCAATTACTCAAAGACTTTTTTTTGTTTGGCTGGCAGATAAGCAGTTCTACAAGAAAGAAACTTCTATAAATCCAACCTTACAAACTAATCTGATGTGTTAAATTCAGTAAGATGGTGAAACACTACAGCTAGGTAATTCCTTTTTTGTGTGTTAGAACAAAAGCTTTAAGCCACTGCAGAAGCTTTCAACAACTGCCAAATAACCTCCTATAGCTTGGCTGATAAGTGTTTATTTTCAGGTATTAGGTAAAATAGTGAATAATACAATTTTCCCAAACATGTGTCTGTGATAGCTGCAAGTGTGGTTGGTAGTTTTTGCACATTGGTTTACAAATGCCCTGTAAGTAGAAGCCACTACTCTGGCATGCTGCTGTATCATTACCGTCCCTCCTCCACCCACACAAGAGACTGCTGCTACAAGCCTGTGTTTCTTTGTCAAAATATATCTAGAATTCTTCTTTTTCCATAATAATTTTAGTGATTACAGGAAATTAATACCACTCATTGACTTTGACTTGGTACAATACTGTCTCTGAATTCTGAATGTTGGATGTTTTGATAGACTTTCAGTTATTGGACCGGTTTTTATGTTTTCACTTTGATGCATTGCAAGTCCATTTAAAGTGTCACTGCAATGGCTTTAAGTAATTAACAACACAAAACATGTTTGCCTTACATTGTTTTGTGTAAAGAAATAGAAAATCCACTTTGATATGATGGGATAGTTTGTATATTGAACTCAATATCCTAATTTAGTTTATTTTGATTCCATATGTAATTATACATATGTCTTGTGTATTATGTCGTTCTCTTTCAGATACAGTAGCTTACTGTATACTGCCACAAATTTCTGTGATTTCTTAAAATTATTGATAATTATTGCTGACACCACAATACATAACAGACATAAGGTGACATCAAGTTAGTAACAGATAGTATGTAACTGGCTTTGCAAAAAAAAAAAAAAAATCATTTACAACATATTTGTAATGAACTAAATTGTCATGTAAAGTGAATCAGTGTTATATGTTCATGATTTTATAACAGCTAGACTTTGGGACATACTGTCAGCAGCTCTTATATTGAGATACATGACATTTTCTTTATAAATTTTTAAGATAATCTCCCAGACTCCTATTAGACAGTTTGGGGTCATGGTTATTGTACCTTCCACATATTATGTTTTTCAGACTTTTTTTCCCGTTTTGATGTGTCTCAACAGGTTGTTCATCCTATGACGATGTGTTGTAAGCTGTACTGTAGACAGGCTACCATGAATACCTACATCTATTTTGATGACAAAGCAGGAATAGTCTGTTCATTAAGAGCACTTGAGAAGTTCGGTATACTCACTTCTGGCTGAAAAAGCATCGACACTGAGTGAAGGTCTACAGTTCATATTGTGTATGCTACTGTGAACTGCATAACCTGCACAAAACCACTGATTGTATAACACTGGAGACTATAAGAATAATAAGGTGTTAATGATGAAGAGGGTCCCTGCTGTTTTAAAATGATTATATGACGGTACATTGGCTGTATGTATTGCCTTTGACAAATAAGAGAGTGGAAACCACTTTAAAATATATGGGACAATTAGATATTAATGGGTTGAATAGTATAAAATAAGATGATATTAATATAATAGTTTAGTAAAATGAAATAGGCAGTGTTTCATGCTCTGACATATATTTATTGGGTAAATGACATACCTGTGAACATAAGATTATTTTATTAAAAATCTCCAAATAGATTTATATCCAGGACATGCAAACAACTGCTGTGTCTAGATCTTATACATCTTCCAATTTCTGAACTCTACAAAAGGTAAGGTATATTAAACAAAATTGTTTAATAAAGTACAGAAATCCAATGTTTTACAGGCTTGTTTTTGTTAATAATAACACATTCCATTTCATCACAGTCCAAATATCACTGTGAACTATATTTTTCAAAAACGTAATTATAATCAATTGTACATATGTTTTGATGAGATTTTAGAGAGTTAAAAAAACATGAAATCATGAAGAAACAGAGAAAATAATGGTAATTTCTTTGAAAAACAACATTTGTTGATAAGAAGCTTACCCATTATAATCCTCACATTAACAATAAAATTAGTTTTAGGGTCTTTACATTCAAAATATATTATTGCATCTTTAACAGGAAGTTTAAAATTATGTTTATGATAGAAATGACAACTAAAATCTGACCAAAGTTTGGCAACAAAGTTGCAATTTAAAAAAAGATGTACAAAAGGTAGGAGTTTTCTTTTTTCTTTCTTTTTTCCCATTTCTTTATTCATAGGAAACGTCATTTACAACAAGTCTGATATTAAGACGGTAACAGAACAATTAGGCATCATAATGAAATAAAGATAACATAAAGGACATGACTTCACTTTCGATTTGTTAATGCAGTCAATATGGTGACAGGACAAAGGGCAATAATAATAATAATAATAAATAGATTAAAAAAAACCTAACAGAAAACGTGGGCAATAAAATCAGATTTCTTTAAAAAAAATCTTGGAGCATACGAACTGAATGTGCACATTTCCTATCGTTTATAAGCTGGATAGACTCAAAATACTTTATAAATTCAATCATGAAAAGTTGAAACGTTGGGCGAGACCTCGAAAACTTGGAGTTATGGATGTGAAATTTTCCCAGTAAAGTAAAAAAAAATAAATTGACAGTCAGTTGAACTTTCTGTGTTTTTGTTTTCAGAGTACAGTACTACATCCTTGGCTTCTAGCTTAATTGAATGGTTAGTTTGAGCATCAAAATAATCCTCAAATTTGTTTTCCCCCCCCCCAGATGTGTAGTGGTGTCTTCTTCTTTTTTTTTTCTTCTTTTACAAATATCATATTTTGTTATTGATATTCAGAAATCTTGAGATGAATGTGTTGGTGGAATATAGGCTATGTTATGCACAATTTTAATGTACTTCTTTCAGTTAGTTGTGGATACAAAGGTTAGAGTATTTTGCATGTATAACCGCATCGTGACGCTACAGCTGAAAAGCAGCAGACACCGTACTTCTCTGTGCCCTGATCTCAGTCTGTCAGGCAGCGCCACACGCTCCGCCTCCTACGCTACGATTGGCAGACGTGAAAAAACAAACCGGTTACTCAGTGTTTATTGTACTGCCTGTGTCTACCTGGAAGGCTAAACTCAGGAAGAAAAACGTGTGACGCTTTTCAGTTTCCGGAAGATCATTTTAGCCTTCCTAACAGAGAGAAAATGGAAACCTGAAATCGCACTTTGAGCTAAACAGTCGAGCGTCTTCCAGATAATATTAGAAGAATAACCGGGTTGTACGATCACACGGCTACTAACATCATTGGAAAGGTAAGGTACCAGCGGTTTAGTGACAGACTGTAACGTTATATCCCTCCAGGTTACCTTAATTGTCTTCAGCGAGCTAATTTTAGCTAGTTTGCTCTGGTTAAGATGCTGGTTGAGAACGTCATTGGTTGACGTCGTTAGCCCAGTTAGCTTGCAGTGATGCTAACGGCAGCGTAATCTTTTTTTAATGAAACCCTCGTGTTTCTTCACCAATGTCCTGTAAACATTTTACGGGGTCAAAAAAACAATTCTTACTTTGTCTACAAACATGACAGATATACGAGCAAAGTTAACGTCAAGTAAAAGGCACGTATCATGAAGTTATTGGCTAATGTAACATTAGCTAATGGCAAACTTAGCTTAGTTAGCCGTTTGTTTGGTCGTCTACCAATATTGTTTTGAGCCGACAATGCAGCCGGTACCACACTAGCTACATAGTCTGAATTTAATTATTCACTTCATAGATTACTGTAAATATAGTCCACACAATTTACCTGCGCTGTGGTTGAAGTTGTCAATGTCAGCAACATTGTACAATGCTAAAAGCTAGCTGGCGTAAGCTAAGCTATATGATGCCATTTTGTTTTTATGACGACTTTGACACAACATATTCACTCTCCCATCGGACTTAAAACACACAAAATATCATATTGTGTAACAGCAAGAAACGCTATAGCTATATAAACATTCATATAATGTAATATGTTCTGGCAAAGCGTGTTGTAAGAAAACTATGATGGCTTAGCCAGGTAGTGTTGCGGTTAGCATGTCAGGTTGCTTTAAAGGTATGACCGGTGGACCGAGATGCTTTCATTAGCCAGGGTCGAAGCTCACTTCTCTAAGTGAGTGTGTCGCATTGTGATGCTGTATTTTGACCCAAAATTTCCCATTGATGACACTTTGCCTGGCTGATGGGAATACACTGATAGAGCCATTGTACTAACAGTCTGGATAATGGAGATAGATAAAGGGGTCAAACCAGACATCTTTATGTCCCTTTGAAAGTGAATCGTTGTTGAATAATGCCATTCAGATTCTGAGTAGTCTGATTTAGCTTTATCACAAACAAGCAGGGGCTTATCCATCTGTTGTTAATATTCATCTAATCATATTACTTTTTTTCTTTTATGCAGCAACTGGATCTTGCTGGAGATTGGAGAATATCCCTCAACCTCTCCCTTCTGAATCAATGGAAGGGTCTGATAGTGTAGAGCAGAGCGGCAGTGACCAGCCGGAGTCACAGCGCAGACGGCAGCTGGACCGCCTTGACAGAGAGGAGGCATTCTATCAGTTTGTCAACAATCTCAGTGATGAGGATTATCGTCTCATGAGAGACAACAATCTCTTGGGAACCCCAGGTAATAAACTTTTGAGCCATTTACACTAGTGTTTTGATTTTGTGGAATTTGTGATTAAGGGAAGTTTAAGCAAACTCTGCTGATAATAAGATTTATTATAAAATAGATAGGGCTGGGTATCAGTGCTCAGTATTTTCCAGATCTCCAGAGTGAATTAAAATTATGCCACAGCACACTGTTGTCAGTCAAAAAGTTCCAGCAATTGATCCCACTAAGTGCCTGTGTGACTTACGTAGGAGTCACTGTCGTTCTGAGTTTTGTTTCACTTCTGTTTTGTTGTTGTTGTTATTGTTGTTTTTCATGTAACACATAGAGTTCATTCATGCTCTAATTTCCTGTGCTTAGTCTGAGCTGTGCTGTATTCTATTCATGCCTTTCAAAGCCTTTAGTAGACAAAAAAAGGGCTAATATAGATTGATGGAAAATTCATTCATGACGTTTGCTACCCTGTGGCTTAATCAACACTTTTATGTAGGTACTTCAAATCAAAATCCATTCAGATGGACTAATAATTAGGTTTCAGTGCCTCTTGAATAAAGAGGACATGTTCCTTTTTACTTATGGAGCACCTAAACCAGATTATCTATTGTGGTGTTGCGGTGTGGTGCCATGTAAATAACACAGCAACCCACTCGCTTAAGTGTTCTAAATTTATAGATTATGAACTATCATATTTTGAAAGTTTGATTTTAGTGTAGATGGTATTGATGTATACAATTACTTACTTGCTGTTGGTACTACTTCAAAAGTACCTCTCATCATAACTTTGATAATAACAGTACCCGACCCTACAAAGATGTGAACCAGGATAGTTTGAAAGCTTTTTTTTCTATTATAAATTAGGGGATGTCAACAATTTAGATTATTCTGTGACCAACAGGTAAAATCTTTATTTCCTCCATCCATTTTGGATTTGTCACTATGCTCGAAATGCAACAGCCTACGCACTACTGAAGACACCCAATCCGTTTCTGTCCCAGGACAGTAGGAGGGGGAATGTAAGTTTGGAGCATCCGTTAGCGGAGCACCCTGCAAGGAGAGGGCATTGAGTGGACAGTGGCATGCCCTGGTAAGTGTGGAGGTTTTCAGTATTGTCCTGTTGCTGTGTTCAAAGAAAACCAAACAGCTCTATGGGCCAATACAGTACAAAAAACACCAGTCGTTAAGTCTTTTGTGCACGATCACCACTTTTGTCACATGTATGTTTTTGCAATATAGTGCAAGATTTTCTTTTTCACCTTGTTGACTAATCCCCTTTCTATGCATTAAATCAGAATCTTTCAATTCCTCTCAGCCACCTGCGATGTCTTTCTCCCAACTTAAGTTGGTGGTCAGAGTAGTGAATCTGAAGTAATACTTATTAAAATATATTCACACAAAATACATATACATCGACAAATCGATCACAACATGGGAACAGAAGAAAAAACAAACGGAGGAAAAAATACCTGTATAAGGACAACACATGGACTGGGTAGACAGGAGGGAAAGCTGGTTATTTCATTTGTGAATGTACAAATGAGGTAAAGATTGCGGCACATTGTGTTGGACATTGTTTACTGTTTGGAGTGCGTTACTGGGCTGACAGTATGATATATGGAAGTACAGAGGAGAGGAATCCGCTCTCAAGGTATTTCCAGTATAGGTGTCTTGTATAGTAGCTGTTAATTTTGAGAGTTGAAGGAGTGGAACGGTCTGTTAGTAAGTTAGAGTGATTTTCACCCAATTCTTCCAGTTCAAAAGTACGGTATTCTTTGCTGTGGTTAAGGCTACAAGCAAAAGGAGTTTGAATTGTGTTGGAATGTGTGTAGGATAGATCTTCTAGGAGCTCATGACCCCTCACCAAAATGATCAGATGTGTGGGCAGTTCCAAAATTAGTGAAAAATAATCATCTAATGCAGTATGAAAATGCGCTTGTGTCGGAGAAACCCATTTGGTGGATTTCTGGAGGTGAACTAAACGCACAATAACCTACAGAAAAGGAATGTGTGGACTGACACAAAGTTATGTTGCTTTGTGATAACAGACTTTTTTTTTTTTTTTATCTCTTTCAGGAGAGGTAACAGAGGATGAACTGTTACATAGACTTCAGCAAATCAAGGATGGTCCAGAACAGCAGAATAACACCCCCAGGACTGAAAGTGCAGAAGAACCAGGTGGTAAGTTAGCCTTTTTTTGTTGTTGCTTTTTTTAACCATGTTGTGACAAATTCAGATATGCTTTATCACAACTTGGTTCTGTTGATTTTCAGAACAACCGGAAAGCTCCGAGGATCCTGCTGGTGGGGATAGTCTCCTGGACTGGCTGAACACAGTGAGGCGCACAGGCAATACAACCAGAACTGGTCATCGTGGGAACCAGTCATGGCGGGCAGTAAGCCAGACCAACCCAAACAGTGGAGATTTTCGCTTCAGCCTGGAAATCAGTGTGAACCGCAACCTGGCTGAACAGCAGGGAGCTGCTGAAGGAGAGCAGGAGTCTCCAGAGGGTCAAGCAGCAGCAGCAGCTGTGCTTGCAAATGCAGATGCAGATGCAAATCTTGAACCACAGGTCCCTATGGAGACAGAAGTGGTAGAAGAACCAGTTGTAGAGGAGTTGGCTGTCATAGTGGAACCAGAGCCTGAACTAGAAGAGGTTGTTTCACAGGAGATACTAGGAGAACCACCCAGCTCACCAGCTGTCCCGCCACCAGCTGTTCCGCCACCAGCTGTTCCGCCACCAGCTGTTCCGCCACCAGCTGTCCTGCCACCAGCTGTCCTGCCGGTACAACCTATACTTCCTCCTTCTCCACGCAGAGGACAAAGGAGAGCTCGCAGCCGCAGTCCAGAACCACGCAGGACCAGGGCACGTACAGCCAGGAGCCGGTCCCCTCTCAACCTAGATCAGCTGGAGGATCTCCCTAATCCACGTCATGCTCCCAGCTCTCAAGGCCTCAGCTCTGACACCAACACTCCCCCTGTACCTCCAGTGGAGGGCAGTTCTCGGACTCGACAACATGTTCTCTCCAGGCAAAGCAATGCTGAGAGTGATGCTCAGCCATCTAGGGCTGGAGCAGAATCAGTCCCAGAGGCCCAAAACGTCAGATCTCAGGAAGGAGAAACTGCTGGGGGGGAAGGGGGTGCGGCTGGGCGCCGGCCCCCTACCATCATGCTTGATCTCCAGGTGCGTCGTGTGCGTCCAGGCGAATATCGCCAAAGAGACAGCATTGCCAGTCGTACACGCTCACGCTCCCAGAACTCAAACAACACATTTCTTTATGAAAGTGAGCGTGGTGGATTTCGTAGGACTTTCTCACGCTCGGAGCGTGCTGGTGTGAGGACCTACGTCAGCACAATTCGCATCCCTATCCGGAGAATCTCTGATGCAGGTTTGGGAGAGGCAACCTCAATGGCTCTCCAGTCTATGATCCGGCAGATCATGACAGGCTTTGGTGAACTCGGCTACCTCATGGATTCAGACTCTGACTCTTCAGATTCAAACCGTGGAGCCACCACACCTGCGGATCTGACTGAAGCCCTCAACAACCCAGATGCTACCACTGCTGCGACTCCTGCTGCTGAGGTTGATGAACCACCTGTGGCTGCTGGAGTCAGAGCAAGGACAGTTGAGACTGATATGGATGAGGGTCTTGCCAATGGTCCACCTGCCTCTGGTGGCAGGGCTCGACCTAGACCTCCTATCAGCCTAGAAGAGCCCAGCTCACTGCCCTTCCTCCGACTCGCTCACTTCTTTCTCCTAAATGATGACGATGAGGACCAGCCCCAAGGGCTGACCAAAGAGCAGATTGACAACCTCTCCATGCGCAACTTTGGTGAGAGTGATGCCTTGAAGACTTGCAGTGTCTGCATAACAGAGTATGCAGAAGGTAATAAGCTACGTAAGCTGCCCTGCTCTCATGAGTACCATGTGCACTGCATCGACCGCTGGCTGTCTGAAAACTCCACTTGCCCCATCTGCCGCAGGGCAGTCCTGGTATCTGCCAACCGAGAGAGTGTGGTTTAGCTCATAACAGACTGCAGGCCTTCTTGTCTCAACCTAAATAATCTAATATCCCAAGTCCGTAAGAGGCTTTGAGGAAATGTGTCTCCACTGTTGAAATGTATTTCCTTCATACCATTTGTGAGTTTTATCATAATGCAGTCACAGGTTTGGTTTGGGGTGCACCATGCAGTGGAGTGTATCTCTTAAGACATTTATTTCTACAGTCCAAAGTTACACGCAAGCAATGCATGCTGTTTGAATCAACCTGTAGTGACCAAGCAGTTGGATGCATTGCATCAAGCCATGCGCACAAGCAGACTTGTATCTCATAAAGAATCCCCCGGTTGTAAATGCTGCACACCTGCTGGTAGTTCAGGCACTTCAAATCTGCTCTTTTGTATTAGCTACCAAATGGCGCCTTATATACCATAAGGTGGGTATTGGTACAAGTCTTAGTTACACCAGTTCAAAGTATTAGCTGTAAATAAGCTTGTAAAAATAATTTTGAATCATACTTTGTATCAGTGAATTGGTTTTGGATTGTAAATTATCTCATATGAAGATTAGGGTTGTATTGACCACAATTATTCTCTATCAGAGCATCCCTAAATTTGGTGTTAAAACTTAGAGTTGGTATCGGTGTACACAGCAGATCTATTTAGAGATTGTGACGTTTAAGAGGATGTAGGACTTTTACTCTGGTTTGCCATTTAAAGTGTGACTTGTACTCTCCCTTCTTTGTTCACCTGAAACAAACAATTTTCAAGTGGCACCATGACATGAAAATTTGCAGTGTGCTGAATTGTTTTAAAAAGTAGAAAGTTGTACAGGCATAAGACACATGCAACTAGGTTACTTTTGCAAAGTGGAAGTTGATTTTGGAATTATTAAACCTTTATTTTTTATTTTCTCGATCATTAAAAATGATCAAATAGTATTCATACCAGAAATTAGGGATGTCTCAATATTGGTAGTAGATATTGGGTTGATATCAAGTTGCTGGCATGTGAATTTTCCCAACTCAAAAATATTATACTAACAGGCATGACATGTCAGAAATGTATATGTGGTAGCTTTTCCTTTTCACCCACATTTACTTTTTAATGTACAAGAATGATTTCTCAATCATTTCATCCTGTCATCCATCAGCTACTGGTCTAATTCTTTACTGTTCCACTAACATAATGGATTGTCTTTAATTATTGACTCATGAATTAAGTTCTATAAGCTGGTATTGGTATAAATACATGAAATAATCGGAAGTTGACCTAAGTCTCATGTCAGAATATAACTTTTTACCTGTAGGTTCACCTCAATGTACAAGTCAATATTTCCATCATCAATCTAAAGGTTTGGGTGTTGGATGTATACCAAGTCTGAAAAGAGTCACATCATTGTTGTTCTGTAAGGCTCCACTAGAAAGTTGAGATGCTCGCCCACTGTGCCCTCTTTCTGCCTCATGTGCAGATGCTCATATCAGTGTGCAATACACAAGTGAAAGTAGGGGAATACAAACCATGATATAAATGTATGCTATTGTTAAAACTGTTAATGGCTAAAATCTTAAATGAAGACTTATTTGAAGTACATTTAATTTTATTTAGAGGTTCTGTAGGTTTTTAATAGCACTGTTGATAACAAGATCACTGGCTAGGGGAAGAAAAGGGCATCACTCTAATGCCATCCTGTCATGTTTCTTGTTTCACTGTTTGATGTCTTTGCCACAATTATTACTTCCCTTTGTGGGGCATAAAAGTTTGAATGCAAGACGTTGTCATTGTTGAATACCATTAACCTGTAAATGAAATGTATGTTCCCTCTGGGGCCATTCTTTCCTAGTTTTGGCCTTGTTCTGTGACCCACCCAGTGCAGTATGTTAACTGGGTGTTAAGATGAAACTAACCGCTGAATTAAACAACTTGTTATGCTACAAAATGCACTGTAGATATGCATTCTGTATACACCCTGCGCTGTTTTTTTTACTCATTATTAGTTATAGCTCTGCCTTATATATGCAATAATCTAAATTTAATCTAACTTTAATTTACAAGCTTGCCTTTAACTGACCATTAATTGTTTTTACCCCCACTTGATATTGGGACTTTTTCAAATGTCATTGATTATAAGGTGGTCGTTTAAAAATTTTGATGAGCCTCATAAAGGTGTAAAAACAGCAGGTGTTTGGTAGCTTCCCTCCAATAATATGAGCATTGATCACAGCCATTGTGCTTATTATAGTATACAGTACAATATGATGCACTCATATTTGGGGTTTGCTTTAGAAAGCAAAGTTATTAACAGTCCCCCCTACTGGTAGGATTTGTGAAAAATCACATTCAAAATGAACAAAGAGCATTTTGCATTTCCTCAATGTTGCTTTATCAACTTTGCCAGAACAGCAAATTTTGAGTCGACAAGGCTTCTTTGAACAAGAATTGCCATTTAAAAAGCAATCAAACTTGTAAAGACTTCTCACACTCAATGAACCCTGAATGAGTTTCATTTTAACTGGATTGCATCCAGTCGCATATAATTAGTTTAATGTTGCCCTTGACGTCATATATCAGGTTCAGCCATCTGTGAAATCTGGCAGATAAAAGTTGTAGTTTATCCACAAGTTGTTGTTTTTCTTCCTTCTTTAACCTCATACTTTACTTCCTTCGGTGCTGTAATGTAGCGCTGCAATAGTGTTGTAGTCCACAGAGGTGGAAAAACAAGGAAATGCCGGTGTCAGACAGACTCAGGCACGGCAAGGATGGCTCTTCGGACTGCCGGGAGTCGCTTGTGGCACTTGCAGAGGAATAATTTCAAGGTAATTCATGTTATTATCTGCGAATATAACAAAAGTTACATCTAGTTTTACTATCAGTCTTTTTACTCGCGTCTAGCTCTGCGACTGAAACAGCTCAATGTATGTTTATACTTTCTTGTTAGGTAGTAGCCTCAAATGATAAACCCCACACATTCATGGACTGCAGATAGTAACTAGACAACTTGTTGCTATAATATGCTTCATATTTATGTAGTTAGTATCGTTTAGTACTGCTTGAGAGAAAAGGCACATTTCACTTACAGGCTGCACTTCCCGTTTACAACACAGCGACGCTGTTGCTGCTGAATTAAACAGCAACATCATTTGTATTCGTGTGATCTATTTGTTTTTACCTGTTGCAGACGGTCTCCATCCAAACACTTGGATATGTCAAATTCAAAAGAACCTGTCCTATTGAAGTGAGCCATCTGGATCATTTGGTGCTAACAGTGAAAAGTGTTCCAGACACCGTCAACTTTTACACCACAGCTCTGGGCATGGAGGTCATCACTTTCAAGGTATGCCCTCCGTTTAATAATGATTGTTGAAAATGTGATAATTGTTAAGGACTAAATGTATGTATTCATTCATATCAATTAATTTCCAATAGTTGTACATTTAACATCAATGTGTGCATTATTTACATAGAGACAACAGGAAAAGTACTGTTGGATTGAGAGAACATCCACTAGATGGCAGGCTTTGACTGTATGTCAGCTGATAGCAACTCTCAGTCATTATGAGGGGTCTTGAGCTTTCACACACTCTTCACTACACCCATGCATGCCATTTCTGCAATACCCAGGGAAACCGTAAAGCCCTGGGGTTTGGGAAACAGAAGTTTAACCTACACCAGCTGGGCCAGGAGTTTGAGCCTAAAGCCAAGCATCCAACCTCCGGCTCTGCAGACCTGTGTCTCATCACTAAAACCCCTCTGGCTACAGTAGCTGCACATCTGAAGGTACTAACTCACATATGTCTCTCTTGATCTCTATAATATAATATTTTTATTCTTTTAAAATCAGTTAACTTTACATATATCCGTTCGGTGTCACTTCTTGTTGTCTTTTCTCCTCTGCAGGTCTGTGGAATCCAGATAGAGGAGGGTCCAGTGGAGAGGAGTGGAGCTGTGGGGACGATCACCTCCCTGTACTTCAGAGATCCAGACCACAATCTCATCGAAGTGTCAAACTATAACCAGCCAACATCAGAAGGGTCATTTTAGGACTATGTTTACATGCATTTAATCACTGCACTTACTGTTGGACCCACTTTGCACAAGTACTGTTCAGCTATGAAGTTTGCGACCAAAATTGCTGTAGTTCAGACCTGATTTAGACTGGAGTAGATAACATCAGTTGGCTTTGCAAAGACAGAGTTCCTATGTAGTTATGCTGACTAGTGGCTGCTGTTTTAATGATGTGTGAAAAAGGCTACATTTTTTTATATTAGTACATTTAATTCAGCATGAAAAGTGAAAAATTCAACAGCTGAAAACGTTTTGTTATAAAGTATAATCAAATGGGTGTGTAAGAAGTTATAAGAAACATTTCTTTTTCAGCTGAAAATAAAAGGTTCTTCCATCTGCTAAAGGCTCTGGTCTTTTTTGTATTTTTGCTTTTTTGACACAATTTATGCAGTTTTTTAGATTACATTAGCCTTCATGTCATTATGGGTTTATATTTTATCAGTGCCTAAGCCACTTATGTCACAGACATGTGGCACACTGTAGTCTTCAGACATCTGTGGTTGCACTTCTATTGTGTTGTTGTTTACAGTGGGAGGAAAGAAAACACCCCTGATTCACATTTATTGTTGTTGAATTCTTTCCTTTGTTGCTGACCGTAAACCAGTCCAAAAGCAACAAGGTAATGTTACACTTAAACATCATAGGGGATATTTTTTGACTTCATTACTGTAATTGCCATGAGAGTCCTTCCTTGTGATAAAACACAGCAATGACAGTAGTGTCCACGAGCCCTTCCCATTATGAAAACATCAACCATGAAACCAACAACGGAACTTATCACCAATGTGTATAATTACACTGACAATCTAAATACCTCTCCACCTCTGCTATCAAAAACAGGTGATAAGTAGAGGGAAATGATTTCATATTCCTCTCATAACAAAAAAATGAGCAAAAACTACAAAATAACTTGGAAAACAAAATAAAAGAACTAACAGAAACTATACAAACAACCCCACAGAGCATGAAAAGTGAAAAATTCAACAGCTGAAAAAGTTTTGTTATAAAGTATAATCAAATGGGTGTGTAAGAAGTTATAAGAAACATTTCTTTTTCAGCTGAAAATAAAAGGTTCTTCCATCTACTAAAGGTTCTGGTCTTTTTTGTTTTTTTGCTTTTTTGACACAATTTATGCAGTTTTTTTTAGATTACATTAGCCTTCATGTCATTATGGGTTTATATTTTATCAGTGCCTAAGCCACTTATGTCACAGACATGTGGCACACTGTAGTCTTCAGACATCTGCGGTTGCACCTCTTTTGTGTTGTTGTTTGCAGTGGGAGGAAAGAAAGCACCCCTGATTCACATTTATTGTTGTTGAATTCTTTCCTTTGTTGCTGACCGTAACCCAGTCCAAAAGCAACAAGGTAATGTTTCACTTTAACATCATAGGGGATATTTTTAGCTGCTCAGGGTGTTTTGACTTCATTACTGTAATTGCCATGAGAGTCTTTCCTTGTGATAAAACACAGCAATGACAGTAGTGTCCACGAGCCCTTCCCATTATGAAAACATCAACCATGAAACCAACAACGGAACTTATCACCAATGTGTATAATTACACTAACAATCTAAATACCTCTGCTATCAAAAACAGGTGATAAGTAGAGGGAAATGAGTTCATATTCCTCTCATAACAAAAAAATGAGCAAAAACTACAAAATAACTTGGAAAACAAAATAAAAGAACTAACAAAAACTATACAAACAACCGCACAGAGCAAACAACAGCTGAGATACAATAACAACGAACAAAATAATAAATCAAGCAAATAAAGGCTCTGGTCTTTTTTGTTTTTTTGCTTTTTTGACACAATTTATGCAGTTTTTTAGATTACATTAGCCTTCATGTCATTATGGGTTTATATTTTATCAGTGCCTAAGCCACTTATGTCACAGACATGTGGCACACTGTAGTCTTCAGACATCTGCGGTTGCACCTCTTTTGTGTTGTTGTTTGCAGTGGGAGGAAAGAAAACACCCCTGATTCACATTTATTGTTGCTGAATTCTTTCCTTTGTTGCTGACCGTAACCCAGTCCAAAAGCAACAAGGTGATGTTTCACTTTAACATCATAGGGGATATTTTTAGCTGCTCAGGGTGTTTTGACTTCATTACTGTAATTGCCATGAGAGTCCTTCCTTGTGATAAAACACAGCAATGACAGTAGTGTCCACGAGCCCTTCCCATTATGAAAACATCAACCATGAAACCAACAACGGAACTTATCACCAATGTGTATAATTACACTAACAATCTAAATACCTCTCCACCTCTGCTATCAAAAACAGGTGATAAGTAGAGGGAAATGATTTCATATTCCTCTCATAACAAAAAAATGAGCAAAAACTACAAAATAACTTGGAAAACAAAATAAAAGAACTAACAAAAACTATACAAACAACCACACAGAGCAAACAACAGCTGAGATACAATAACAACGAACAAAATAATAAATAAAGCAAATAAAGGCTCTGGTCTTTTTTGTTTTTTTGCTTTTTTGACACAATTTATGCAGTTTTTTAGATTACATTAGCCTTCATGTCATTATGGGTTTATATTTTATCAGTGCCTAAGCCACTTATTGTCACACTGTTTCTGTTTTATGACACTTTTATATTGAATAATTAGCCCATTTAAATACAGGAAATACTTGTTGCCTTTGCTCACCAGGTTAACAATCATTTAGGGGAAAAACAAAAGTTAGGAACATCATAATATATTTTTTACTTGGTTATCTGTGGTAGAGACATGGAGATTATTGTTTATACTAAAAGGCATACAGATTATATGGTCAGACATGAAATACACAAGAGACTACATTTCACTCACTATTATACTTAAAATACAGGACCCATTAAATATACAATATATATGCTCATGCTGAGTCATTTTCCATGAGAAATGTAGTAGTGTTAGTCTTAAATTAAATATAATAAGAGATATTTCTGGAACAAAAATTAGCCTTTGCACATCACCTGTGAGCAGATTGTACTTGTTTTATTTGCAAGATTTTACCTTTGCTTTCTTTATTTTTACAGTCTTTAATGTGCATTAAAACTTCCTGTTGCTGGGACACAAGGGTACAAAGAAAAAATGATCAGTCCTCTACAATCTTAAGCATTGCTTATCAATGAAGCCTAAATAGGGAGTCACAAGTACATTTCTTCTCCCACATGATATTTTCCCAGTGTTGAATGTTCTCATATTCAGTTCACAAATGCCCCATACTCAGCAACAAGCTGATTTATACCTTTGTATTTTCTTTCCATTTTACTGGATGACACACCTGATGACCCAGTTAGCACTCTGAAACCTCTATGTGAAAAGCAGACTGGATTTTACTGTAGATAGATAAGAGTAGGTTTTATTAGTAGTCAGAGGTGTAAAGAACTTTAATATCTCTACTTTATGGCTGTAAGCTTTGACACTGGGCTTACTATCAAAGCAACAAGGTATGTTATTGTTCTAAGGAAACTCCACCTACAGTATGTCACAGACAGGTGACACACTGTAGTCTTAAGACATCTGCGGTTGCACCTCTTTTGTGTTGTTGTTTGCATTAGGTGGAAAGACAACACCCTTGATTCACATTTATTGTTGTTGAATTCTTTCCTTTGTTGCTGACCGTTACCCAGTCCAAAAGCAACAAGGTAATGTTACACTTTAACATCATAGGGGAAATTTTTTGACTTCATTACTGTAATTGCCATGAGAGTCCTTCCTTGTGATAAAACACAGCAATGACAGTAGTGTCCACGAACCCTTCCCATTATGAAAACATCAACCATGAAACCAACAACGGAACTTATCACCAATGTGTATAATTACACTAACAATCCAAATACCTCTCCACCTCTGCTATCAAAAGCAGGTGATAAGTAGAGGGAAATTATTTCATATTCCTTTCATAACAAAAAAATGAGCAAAAACTACAAAATAACTTGGAAAACAAAATAAAAGAACTAACAAAAACTATACAAACAAACGCACAGAGCAAACAACAGCTGAGATACAATAACAACGAACAAAATAATAAATCAAGCAAATTTCTAGCAAATCCACTTCAATGCAATAAAGAGAAATCACTCATAACAAAAGTAAGGAACACAGCAGGGAACAATACACAATCTCCTCAAGCCATAAATGATACACTCTGAACTTTTTATAGCATCTGTATTCCCCTGAAAATAAACCCCACGCAATAATTGACTCGTTTCTAGATAATCTGCTATCACCACAAATATCCACAGATCAAGCAGACATTTTAGATGCTCCATTAACACTTTCTGAACTACACAATGCTCTTACACACATACCTAATAATAAAGAACTCAGACCAGATGGTCCCTGCTGAATTCCTTAAAGACTTCTGGCAGACACTGAGCTTACTTTTCTTTAAGGGGACCTATTATGCTTTTCCTTATTTTCAGTCACATATGTTGTATATAATGATGCATATAATGTTTCAATGTCAGATGTTCATATTTAAAGTGGCAAATGTGGCTTTTTATTATTTTGCCCTCCTCATGTACAGTACAGACCAAAAGTTTGGACACACCTTCTCATTCAAAGAGTTTTCTTTATTTTCATGACTATGAAAATTGTAGATTCACACTGAAGGCATCAAAACTATGAATCAACACATGTGGAATTATATACTTAACAAAAAAGTGTGAAACAACTGAAAATATGTCTTATATTCTAGTTTCTTCAAAGTAGCCACCTTTTGCTTTGATTACTGCTTCGCACACTCTTGGCATTCTCTTGATGAGCTTCAAGAGGTAGTCACCTGAAATGGTCTTCCAACAGTCTTGAAGGAGTTCCCAGAGATGCTTAGCACTTGTTGGCCCTTTTGCCTTCACTCTGCGGTCCAGCTCACCCCAAACCATCTCGATTGGGTTCAGGTCCGGTGACTGTGGAGGCCAGGTCATCTGGCGCAGCACCCCATCACTCTCCTTCTTGGTCAAATAGCCCTTACACAGCCTGGAGGTGTGTTTGGGGTCATTGTCCTGTTGAAAAATAAATGATGGTCCAACTAAACGCAAACCGGATGGAATAGCATGCCGCTGCAAGATGCTGTGGTAGCCATGCTGGTTCAGTATGCCTTCAATTTGGAATAAATCCCCAACAGTGTCACCAGCAAAGCACCCCCACACCATCACACCTCCTCCTCCATGCTTCACGGTGGGAACCAGGCATGTAGAGTCCATCCGTTCACCTTTTCTGCGTCGCACAAAGACACGGTGGTTGGAACCAAAGATCTCAAATTTGGACTCATCAGACCAAAGCACAGATTTCCACTGGTTTAATGTCCATTCCTTGTGTTCTTTAGCCCAAACAAGTCTCTTCTGCTTGTTGCCTGTCCTTAGCAGTGGTTTCCTAGCAGCTATTCTACCATGAAGGCCTGATTCACACAACAGTTGTTCTAGAGATGTGTCTGCTGCTAGAACTCTGTGTGGCATTGACCTGGTCTCTAATCTGAGCTGCTGTTAACCTGCGATGTCTGAGGCTGGTGACTCGGATGAACTTATCCTCCGCAGCAGAGGTGACTCTTGGTCTTCCTTTCCTGGGGCGGTCCTCATGTGAGCCAGTTTCTTTGTAGCGCTTGATGGTTTTTGCGACTGCACTTGGGGACACTTTCAAAGTTTTCCCAATTTTTCGGACTGACTGACCTTCAGTTCTTAAAGTAATGATTGCCACTCGTTTTTCTTTACTTAGCTGCTTTTTTCTTGCCATAATACAAATTCTAACAGTCTATTCAGTAGGACTATCAGCTGTGTATCTACCTGACTTCTGCACAACACAACTGATGGTCCCAACCCCATTTATAAGGCAAGAAATCCCACTTATTAAACCTGACAGGGCACACCTGTGAAGTGAAAACCATTTCAGGTGACTACCTCTTGAAGCTCATCAAGAGAATGCAGAGTGTGTGCAAAGCAGTAATCAGAGCAAAAGGTGGCTACTTTGAAGAAACTAGAATATAAGGCGTATTTTCAGTTGTTTTACACTTTTTTGTTAAGTACATATTTCCACATGTGTTGATTCATAGTTTTGATGCCTTCAGTGTGAATCTACAATGTCAATAGTCATGAAAAGAAAGGAAACTCATTGAATGAGAAGGTGTGTCCAAACTTTTGGTCTGTACTGTATGTTAATGGAGTGGACAAAATACTAGGAACACTTTTCCATATAATGCACTCCAGTACACCACCACCCATTACGACCTCAATAATAAACATAAAGGAGAATTATCACCTTATCTGACAATGTCAATGAAAACTGAAAAAGTATAAGCCTCGTAAATGTAGAATTTATGGCAGAGTTGTTTTGTTGGATTGCGTTAGATTGCACAGGTGTACCTAATAAAGTGGCCAGTGAGTGTAGATAACAACATCCACTTGCCAACTGCTAAATGAGGAAGAGATTCATCTCTACCTTCTGACCCCCTCTGGACACAGGTCTGCAGAAATTCATTTGAAATGACAAAGAATACAAATCTACAACTAATCCAGTATAAAATCCTCCATAGAACACATTGTCACTCAAAGCAAAATGCATGAAATGGGTCTGTCTAACACAAATAAATGTTCACAGTACACTCTAGGCACCACAGATGACTACATGCACTCCTTATAGCTCTGTCCACCTATACAACACTTTTGGTTTAAACTCTCCTAAGTCTTGGGTTGCAGCATTCCCCTCTCCCTCATTATGCATAGTTGGTGAGTTATCCTCAGTTGAACTTCCACCAAAACACACAGAACGCACACTGGTTGCCCTAGATATCACCAAGAAAGTCATCCTTACAAACAGGAAAACCACACAAACACTAAACATCATCATTGGTTAAATCTTCGCACAGAACATATATCAATGGAAATAACTGCCTCTCAAAGAAAACAGATGTCACACTTTTTGAAAACTTGGACCCCATTTATCACAAATCTCAATCTTAATTTCAATTTTGTCTCTTCAGTTCAGTTACTGAATTGACTTAACTATTTCCATTTCTATCATTTTACAAGTCCATCCACAGACATACATATGTGTTCTCTTTTCTTTCTATTCTCTCATTATGATTTATGAATTTATTTTTATTAACTTGTTTGCATACTCAGTTATCTATCTTCTGTTATGTTTTAATCTGTTATGTTTTATTTTACAGACCCAATTGAACAGACCCCTCCTGTAGGGGCGGGGGCTGTTCTAAAGGGGATCTGACCTGCAACAGGCCAGCCACCTCCTACGGGCCTAAGATACTTTTTTTTGCTTATTTAAACCCCTAAAAATGTATCTACCCCTGGTTAACCTCTGAACTATCAGTTGTATTTGGACTCATTGAAAGAAACTGGAGAAGATACCTTTTTGTACTTATTCTCTCTGCTCTGTTCAGAGCACATATGACATAGCTGTACCAAAACTGTATCTGGCATCATTCCCAAATGGTAGAAGTCTGCTCATCAAGACCAATATAACCTGGTCTTAATTACTTAAATTAGACAACTCAAGTCATTTTTGACCCACTCATCTGTGTGAGCTGTAATCAATATGGCTTCAGGGCACAACACTGAACATACTGTATTACAATCCCTGCTGCTGTGTTGATTTAAAATGATACTGTGTGCTGGAGTCAGTGAGGACGTTTTGTTGCTGTTTGTGTTCAAGCTGTTGACACAGGAAATCAATTACTGCTTTTTTTTGACTGCACAGTATTCTTATCAGTTTATGTGAATGTCGACTGTTAGACCCGCAAACGTAACAACATCCCAAAAATGTAATAAACCACAAATGTAATACAAATCTGCAGCTTTTAATGTAATAATCCCACTAATGTAATACGTCATTTCCTGCAAACTATTTAATTTACAGGGAGTTGTTCCGTTTGCAGAAAGGTGAAAATCTTCAGCTTTCAAAATTGTAATAGCTTCCCACAAATGTAATAAACCACTGATATAATACAAATCTGCAGCTTATACAAGTTGCTAACTCTACATGTCTTCAACAGCCAATATCATTTTATTCCCACATATCCTTGTCCTTTAGATTATTGCCTATTTAGACTGATGAAGTGTTGTGTGTACAAATGAGCAATCAATCCCAATCATATTTATCACATTTTCTTCCCACAGGAAGATTTATACCAGGTTTTATTAAGAAGCCCATTGTAAATAATCTCAGGAGAGGCAGAAACAGTATCATGTCACTCTAGCAATGAAAGATTTACAACCAATCATACTCAATCCTATACAAAAGTTTCAGTACAAACTCACCTGCTATACAGTTAAACTATCCACAAGTAAAGAATGTGAAGTATTAATTGTCAGTAACAGCTGGATATTATTTATCCTCATTAAAGGGATACTCCACCCCGAAACATGATTCAACCTCATTTATATTCCTCTTTTCTCTTCCTCATTTTTTAAAAATTGTTTTTTGTTTATAAAGATAGATTTAACTTCTACATGCTAACTTTTTGCTAACAATTAATAAAATCTTTAATCTTTAGACAGAATAAACGATTCTAAAAACTGTCTGGATGAGTTTATTGGGTCCAAAAGAGAGTAAAAATGAGGTAGAATCATGTTTTGGGTGGAGTGTCCCTTTAAACACAACAGTAGCCTATGTTTGAACCGGTCTTTCATTCTTTGAAATAATGAAAACGAAGCATTTCTCAAAGGCTTGTAAGCTACAGTCACTTTGCTCATCACTAAAGGCTTGCAAACGATTAATGATTAATGACTGACATCAAGTGAACTTAAATTAATGTCAGTGAATGCAGGAAAGAATCTGAATTCCCACGTCCCTAATTGAAAATTTCCCAGATAAAAGAAAACGATAAATTATATGTTACATTTACTTTAAATAAGTGTCATCCAAGCTCTCATCCACCTATGATTGTTTGAAGGAATTATATGATAGTTGCATAAAACCACAGTTCTGACCAGTTTTGACCAGCTTGTACAGTTTCATAATACCAATAACTCATGATTTTTGACTATATCATTATGTTCAGGCAATGGATATCTGACTATATCTATCTAGATCCATGGAAGTTGTCTTTTAGGTAATTCTCTAAACAATGTAGTTGTCGCTCACGCGTGTCTCGCTCGCTCGCCCAGGACACAGTGTCAGTGCTTGTAACTGTTTTAGTAGCACTTGCAGTGATGAGAAAAGTGACTATAGCTCATCATTTTACAGCTATCAATCAAAATGAATTCCTTTCAGGTCATCAATCTGAAGTCTTAGTCTAGTCAATGAACGAGTCCTCTGTTATTTATGATCACACAAACCGCAAGTCATCAAATTTGAGACTGGAGTTTCACTTGAGTCAAATCATGTGACCCGAGTCTCCTACCTCTAAGTAAACAGTCACCTCCACAAAATAAACCCAGTTAGGGTGATTACTGTGGGACCCTGACGGGAAGTAGAGTAAGTTACACCTCTTACAAAATTAATACATTCAGATTAAATACTGATAGTGAATTGAAAATAATTTTATTAGCAATTTGACCAGTAGCAAATGTGACAGGCAAACAGCGAATGCTAACAGTAGCAGTTTATAGCCTAAACCCAGCAGTCATAATTGAGAAATAAAAGACTGTTGACTTGACCATTTAGAATTACACCTGAAATTATTGTACATGTTCAGTGCGGTTAGATACTTGCACCATATCATATTTGTGTGTCTCACAGGTTGAAGATGATTCTTCGCATACTTCTACTGTCCACACTCTGTGTGATAAGTACTGGACAAGGCCTGGGCCTACGGCCAATGGGTAATGAGACCTACAAGGTTATACTGAAGGTACTCAAGAAGGAATTTGATGTCCCTGTTGCAGACAGGATGAAAAATCAACAGTCAGCTCTGGTCAGAGTGTGGAGAAATAGGCACCAATATTCCTTAAGTGATGACAAAGAGTCCATTTTGTGTAATGGGAAATTTGTGGTAATGAAGTCTGCTATCCCGGAACTTGTTAAGAGAGGATTTGAAGCCACTAAAGGATGTAATGCACGAAAAATAAACATCAGACTAAGTGAGAAGTACTTGGGATGAGTGAGAGCTGTTCAACAAGCATTGGATTTATCCAGAAAGTGCCAGTTGCTGGGAGCAAAATTTCCAAACAGGCCATAACAGATTCAAGAAAGACACCAAATTGACCTACTTGACATGACAGGATGGAAAGTTACACATGGTAGAGCAAATTACAAAGCCTTTAATTTTCAGAAGTTTTGAGAAATGTTTTGCTTTCATTATTTCAAAGATTAAGGAGTAGAACATTTGCACACCTGCAGATCGACAGGATCCACCATGGGTGGACAATAGTTGAACAAAGAACTCCCACACACTGTCTTCTGTGCTTGCAATTAGAGATTTATTGGGAACAACGTTTCAGTATGCAGACCTTCATCAGGTTATTTTTGAGAGATTATTTCAAAGATTGAAAGATGTCAGTATGTTTAAAATATATATGTTGGCTTAAGATATGCAGACATCTTTTATTTACATGGTTCAAACATAGGCTACTATTGTGCTTAGTGAGGATAAATAATACTCAGTTGTTACTGACCTCTTGTTACTAAAACAATACTTTGCGTTGTTTATTTGTAAATATTTTAATCGTTGAGCAAATTCATACAGAAGCTTTTGTATAGGGTTACTATGACTGGTTATAAACCTTTTTTGCACTTGTCTTTGTGGTAAAACCTTGAAGAAATCAAATAAAAGCTGCAGATTTGTATTATGTTTGTCGTCATCTGCTCATATGCAACTCTTACAACCCTTAGCTGTTACCCTGCTGATACTAATTCTGAGTCCATAATTTAAAAACGTTATGCATCCCATAGAACTTAACTTTAAGTTTTATCCAAACCTTTCAAAATATAGTGAATATGTCAGGCCGAATTACAAAGAAACTTGTAGAAAATGATGTAAAATGCAAAATGTTGGGTGATCCCCCTAAGATGAGACTGACATTGCTATACGTAATAACGTTAATAAGTTGCTATTGTACTTCACTGTAAGTTTGGACAATAGGAAGTTATTAAACTTGCTGTTTTTAGACTTTGTGTGTCTAGTTTTTGGAAAGAACCACAACTTGCTTTAATTTTAACCTCAATAGTGCCTTCTTCTTAAGTACACTATGAACCATGACACTTTTGCCAATACATACAGGTGTACCCAGACAGTGCTGCAAACATGTTGGTTTCACCGTATCCGATGCACGACTGAGCTGGGTAGGTGCATGGAACAGAGCCCTCATGTCTCCAGGACAGGCGTCTGTTTCCTCCTGAGCAGACTTATTGGCACATATTAACTTAAGGAGACTAGAATGAGGAAAGCACCTCTCTATTCCCAGCATTACTCCACATTTTTTTAAAATTTACTTTCCAAATGCACACACTTGACTAAACACATGGCTTGTTAACTTTTCTTACACTGCTGTTACCTGCTTGTTCAAACTGAAGGACACAAGGATGTTTGTCCTTATCATGAAACAAAACTACAGACTAGGTTTTAAATTAACCTAATGATAGAATAATGGGTTCTACTTTGTGACTTCCTGTGACTAATTTTTTCCACATAATCTTTTCCTCCAGCAAAGTATATAGTGTTGCCTTTAGCTTACTGTTGCACGTGTTGCTTTCATTCTTTATAAATGTTTAAATACTTACAGGAGGAGATGTCAAAAAAAAGGGACACTTTCTCATTTTTGGTTTTTAGTAGCTTTATTACAATAAAAACAGAAATGCTATATTTGTGAAATTAAATGTCAAAGAGGAAATACAGTTGCATTTACAAGCAATAAGCATTTAAAGTGTTGAAATTAACATTTTAACAGTACATTGTGTAGCACAAACATACAGAATAAAGTATAGTATTTTGCAAGGAGTATATATAAAATAGAAATTTCAAATTATTCAGTACAAAAACCTTCTTTTCCTACCCATGTGATATGTTATTAAATCATATTTTATAACTCATATTTATGTCTTGATTAAATAAAATAATACAATAAAATAACTTAGTATAAGATACGTGAGATAATTATGTTCTAACATGGCTTGACAGATAAATCAGTATTTTGCAGTAATGTGTACAACATTTTTTGTTTTGTTATTGTCACCCTGTATGTCTGTAAATGTTCACTGTAGCTGTGAGAGAAGGTGGGTGCAGTCCCCAAGTCTGTCCAGCTCCTCCAAAACTTCAATCAGCCTCTCAACCCTCTCTGATGGAAGCACAGCCCCTGCGTTGTTCCTGAACTTCTTCCCCAGACTCTCATTGGTCAGTGGGTTGCGCCAGTGACCGTAGAAGGTGTCACAGCGTCCCCTCAGGATGTCTCCCCCAACAAGTGTCACCTGGACTTCGGCATACATGCGGTTGAAATTAGCTGGGTTGTCATGGGGATGCTCCACGTGAACACGGCCCAGCAGAGCGAGCAGGTCAGGGCGCATCATAGCAGCGGGGGTGAAGGACTGCACAGTCACCTCGCCATCCAGGAGAGCGCTGCAAGCATTGAACTGAAAAGAGTGACGTGCCTGGTGCTCAGATTCAGGGAAAGGCCTGTTGATGTATTTTGATTGGGGGACTCTGAGCAGGATCTCCTGAACTTCAGCTGGGGACACAGTGCCATGGTCACCCCCCACAAGAAGCTTATGGACCGAGGCTGCAGCATCTGCCACCCAGTGCATCCCCAGATGTGCGGGGAAGCGCTTGAAACCCATGTCCTGTTCCTCTAGCAGGAACATATGGCCATTATCATCAGGTGACCCCAAAGGCTGCGGCACGTAGTCTTCATAAAAAGCATTGAAGCCGGCTACCCCTGGGATAGCATCAAGGACCAGTGGACTCGCCTCTAGGCCTCGAGAGGCCAGGAGAGCGGCCTCCAGCCCCAAACGTGAGGCATTGCCGATGTGGAGGGGTTTGGACTGAGTGGCAGCATTAGCCATTGGGGCTCCAGACAGAGAGGCAGCAATGGCCAAAGCATGACTGCTGCGGGAGTGATCCAAGGACAAGAGGTGAGCACAGGCTGCTGCACTTCCCATAGTCCCCACCACAGTGGGAGGGTGAAACCTGGTGATGATGAAGACAGATAGTCTTTAGTGAGGGTTGGGTTTACATTTCCATCACTATGGTTATAGCAGAGCTGCGTACAAACAACTTCTCTTTTACACATGCAGAGACAGCTTATTTCAGGTGTGTTAAAGGAAAAAGAATTTTAGTAATTGAAGTATTTGATAAACAAGCAAATAACGTGGTGGGTAATTTGACTTGGTGTAAACACTTGCCAAAAGGAGCCCTCTGTGATATTCTCCTCCACATGGCTAATTGTACGAACACTACCCACAGAGCCTCTGCTGTCCCGGAGATGAACATAATAACACGTCTTTCACAGCTCATTGACACCACTAAAAGACTGCATGTTACACTGCACCGACCTCCTTGTAAACCACACTACAGAGATCAGCAGAGTCAAATATGGATGGGCTTTAGACTCATGTGGATACTCCTTACAAAATATAGAAATAAGGACAGGCTTTATATCCATGAAATGATCACTTACGGAGACCAAGTCCAGTACAAACCCCACAATGTTGCTAATATAACTTAAAGTACCTATTTCTGATATGACTCATGTTCTGAGGTGCTCACCTCTTGGGGATGTTGTGGGCCTCATTAGAGAACCTCATCAGCCGGCCCTGGATCTCTATGCCGACATTGAAAGCCAGCAGGAAGTCCAGGCCACTAGGTTTGCTATTAGCAGGCATCATGTCACTGAGAGCTAACACAGCAGGAAGGACTGCTCCTGAGGGATGAGTGGCAGGGTGCCATGTATCATCAAAGTCCATGGAGTGAGTCTGTGGCAAAAAGGACACATTTAAAAAAAAATCAAATGGAACAATAGCTATCAAGTCCCTAATCCTCACTGTGGCCAATGTATTTAATAGGAAAATCTGAGTCTCTTTAATTGCTATGACAGGGTTGAATCATAGAGGGCAAAGGCTGGCTGCAGAAATGGGCTCGACACCCTGGTGACTTATTTGGGGAACGGAGGCCAACTAGTGTTTGCACACATAATGTTGGAAATTTCTGCAGAAGGGTAATTCCCATTCATTCCTCCTGTGGTTGGCTCTCTAGACTGTTCCATGTTCAGTAGCTGTAGTTTGGTTGCGGTAATGGGTTTATGGATTAGTGCATCCGAAATTGTCTAGCACACATGGGACAATAGTGACACATCTGTTCCACCTATTTATACTCACTGCCACTCCATTAACAAAAGCTGCCAGTGTCGGGGAGAGCCTGGTGCCCTTGCGTCCGTACACAGAGCTGATGTCATCAGGGGCGTACATGTTCTGAGGGGAAGAGAAGCAGACAGGTTAACATAATGAATTGTTTCAAGGATATTTTTATTGCAATGTTTTAGTCAGATATTGTGTCATCATACACACACAGACATATACTGTGAGCTTTACTTTAAATTTAAATTAAATTAAACTCTGGCTCATCACTCTTCAGTTGATGAAAGCTGAATAAGTTTCTTCGTCATATTTCATTAAACATAAAAATCCCCTCTCTGTTCCCGAGTTATATGACTAGATATATTCTAATAATAACCAGTGTTTTTTTTCCCTTTATCACATCTGTCCACACACAACCTTTGCACTGACTTATGACTACTGTTTGTAAAAGGTCAGGTATTAGCTTTCATCTGTCTCTACTTATATCTGATAAGACCTTAATAAAAAGTTATTCCTTCTAATGATTTCTCTCCCCTCGGCTCACCTGGCAGTGCTGCAGGGCCAGTTCAAACACATCTGTCGTGCTGCCAATCAGACCAACTCCAACGCTGTCCAGCACCATCCTTTTACTGCGGTGGAGGACTACAGGGGACAAGTGCTGAGGCTTTACTTCGCTGATGAACCTCCCAAAGCTGGCTGTGACTGTGTCCTCATGGGCTGGGCAGTTAAAGACTGTATTGGGAAAAATTAGCAAAAATAGCGAGAAAGAGAAGGAAAGAAGTCGGGAGTTAGTAAAGGAGAAATTATTAGTTTCTTTGTCTGAATAAGTAGAATTTATGTATGTAACAGCTTACCTTCCACTGCAGATTTATGCAGTCCTCTCACAGTGCTCATTGGTCTAATAGTTTTCTGCAGGACACAGAGTACAGAGAGTCTCAAATCTATTTCAGGTTGTTGGCGCGCTCAGATATTTTCCTTGTCAGACACGGATCTAATTAAATTTTAGTATACATTGGCATCACTGTCATGAATATTGCTCATTCTGTGTGCCTCTGTTGAAAGAGCTATTGTACAGGTGAGGTGGTGTTGTACCAGGTGTGTATGTGTAATCTGCTGTAACATTAGATCTTTCACTAGATTGAATAAATATGCCGTAAAATTACTTAGTAAGGCATACAAAGTGATGTAGATTCATATTAATCTAAGTAAAAATGCCTGCAAAAGTATTCTGAATCTTTACCTGTAGTGTGGAGATCATGGCTTCAGTTTTTCTCAAGTTGTTTTTCTCTTTTCTCTCTCTTTGATACAGCAGGATTGCAGTCATCAGATGGATACTGATGTTGGGTTTGAGTTGTACCTGCCTTATATAGTTACAATGGCTATTGATATTGACTGTGAAGGAACAAGGAAGGGCAGGCTTATTCATAACAAAACCCTAATGAGTTTCCTCAAAGGAGGAATTTCCATGTAGTTGGCTTACATCGTCATCACAACAAACATCCCCACCCTCAAAAAAGGAGGAAGAAATAGTTTTATTTTAAAAGTTTTATTATTGTAGGTAAGTCAATGATGTCATCTCTCACGTTGCAGATTGTAGGTGAGTGTGGGGGAATTTTAATGAACTCCTCCTACACACAGAGTCTTATTTATGATCAACCTTTCATCCACACTCCAGAACAACTCCACACTTCATTTCTCTGAAGAGCTTCACCAGGTAAGACCTTATTTCCAGTGTTACTGATTGTGTTTTGTATGTAAGCTTCAAAATGCAACATAATGAACAGTGAGAAATAACAAGTTTTTTTAAACATTGTCTGAATAATTGCAGTTACAGGAAAGATGTTCTATTGCAGAATAAAATTATTAGAGAATACCAAAATCCCAACTCTTTAAAAAGTGTATCTGACAGTACCTTAGTATGCTGCGCTTGTCTTTTGTGCATATATCAATATGTCAGTTATGGATAAAATGTTTACTTATGCGATACCAACTTATAGTAACTATATTAACTATATATTAACTTATAGTAACTTATATTAACTATAGTCATTAGAGCAGGAACGTTGAATATAGCTACTCTTCTGTGTCTCTTGCTGCTGTTACACTACAACAATGAGTTACCCTACTTATGAGTGGGCAGGGCCAGAGACTCTCAGGTTTATGGGGGTGTTTCAGGAGATAAGACAAAAACGAGCCTGATGGAGAGTTTTCCAACTTTTTAACTTTTCTGACTTTCACTTGAATATATATCCATATATCCATTAATAACATCTAATTTAGTTCATAGGACCAGCAGTCTAATTTTTTTTATCTGTGGTTCACATTTACATTCCTAAAGGTGTTATCATATCTACTTTGTTTTTAATTTAGCTTCAGATTTGTTCTATGGTGTTTTTGTAAAATGCACTGATTAGAGTATTTATCATTCACTAGCCACTAAGAAAACCAAATTGTTCTTTCCAACCACAAACAACATGTCTCTGTCCACTTAACTTGCATTCATATTTTTGCAACATAGTGATACTTATAATACTTTTTTACCTTGGTAAATGTGCTGTAATAAATCAATCAAGATGATTCTGAATTAGTCTTTTTGGTGATATATGTATTTGGTATTGCAATTTATCCATAATGGAAAATGTACCAAGCATATATATTCATAGATAAGTTGTTTGTGTCATTTGTTAAATTACATCCTTTGTTGATTTTTTTTTTCAGCAAAAGTGCTTTTTGACAACATAGAGACTATGACTACATTAGATGGCTTTCCGGCCAGTTTCTATGGCGAGCCGGGAGTTTTAGGCATGTTATCCAATGGGATCAGTGCATTCCTTGTACTTCTACAGAACTTCAGTACAGCACACACTGGCATCGCACCGCAAGGGGTGGAGAACATACTTGCAGGTAAAACTTGTAGATAATCTGCTTTAATAATATAATATAATAAAAAAGTGTAAACTAGTCTTAGTAATTTTAATTTTATGTTTTATTCAGGTGTTCATCTCATCCTGATTGGTGGTATATGCCAACTGTTGGCTGGCCTGCTTTCCTTCCGAAAATACGATCATCTGAGTGGCACTGCCTTCATTGGCTATGCTGCTCTTTGGGGCAGTTATGGTGCCACTCGGATTTACTTTGGTGCAGTAGCTGAAACTCCCACAACAGAAACTAACGTATCAAGCAACATGCTGCTGAATGACACCACAGAGACCCCAGTTTGCTATTTATGTCTGTCCATTAAAGAGTCAGCTGTTGCTGGTCTCGTCCCCTATATCCTTCTGTCCTTTCTCCTCGCCTTTTGCTCTGCCACAGTCAACTACATCATGCCTTTTGTTTTTGGGGCAATCACAGCCACTTTAGTTTTTGAAGCAGTGGTTCTGATGGCAGGTTCTTGGGCTCTGGTGGTCTCTGGGATTTTCGAGTTGCTCATTCTGATCTTCGCCATCTATGGTTCAGCTGCACTGCTTGTCAAAGGTCTGACTCAGCGTCTGGCCCTCAAAGGCTTCGGGACACCCCTCTTCAATGTTCTGTTGCTTGGTACCACCAACTCAGCAAGCACCCAGAGCACTGGCCAAGAGAAGAAGAAAAACACAAAGTATGCAGAGCCAATGGCATTGGGTTTCTTCAGTGACACTGTTGCACCCTTCATCTTCGCCTTCTACAGCTTTGGGTACATGAAGTCCTTTGGCTTGGGTGCTGCATGGGTGTCAATCGTCTCAGTCGCCCAGCTGTTCTCCAGCTACTATGCCCATTTGCGCCAAGATTGCTACCACACTACAAAGTTTGGTCTTCATGCCACATATTGGCTGATCAAGGCTTGGGATGAGTTTGTGGCATCTGCTCTGATTGTGAAGGACAGTGAAGTGACCTCAGGGAGGGAAATGATGGTGGGAGACTGGTTCTTTGTGGTGGCAGCCTTGGTGCTCTGTTGTGGAAGCCTGAACATCGATGTCCTGGAGCTGATCCACAACATGCTCTTCGTCCTGCTGACAGTCTCCACAGTCCCCCAGATCCCTCTCCAGGGATACTACATTTTCTTTGGTGTAGCTTGCTCTCTCTTCTGCGCAACCTCCCTGTATGGTACCTTCTCACGTCTCATCAACACTATAGCAGAGAAGTCTCTCATCCCTGTAGGACCACAGCCTGTCTCCACTCACCAACTGAAGAAGGCTTTGACGTGTGGAAGATCTGAACAGGGAGACCAGGAGGTGTTGCTCCAAATGGACCACACTTCAGACGCCCTGTTCTACCTATCAAATGGGGTTGCAGCTTTCTCGGCTATTCAGGCTGCTGTTTCCAGCACAAACCTCTCCTTCCTTCATCTGACTGTCCCTTGGGTCCTCATCTCTGGAGCTATCATCCAGGCCTATGTCAGCCGGCTGCAAGTCGCAGGAGCAGGCAGATTCGGATCAGTAATCTCATCAATCTATGTGGTAGTATGGGCCACCTGGACCTGGTTTAGGTTTGCAGGTATGTGAGTACAAACATGTGGTTCAATGCAGATTTCTTTCTGACAGATTTACACAAAATTCTAATCACAAGTTTTTAATTTCTAGGTAAACTGCTTCAGTTTTCTACAGAGGCTGCTTACGGTTTTACAGCAGGAGCCATTGCTCTCCTGGTCATTAATGCTTTCCTCATGGTGATTGGTAAGGTTTATCATATTATTTTTAACAGAATAATCATTTTATGTTGGTTTTTTTTTTAGCCATTTGTAATCCTTTCCATTGTTTATGTCAGCTGCCTATAGGAACCTGGTTTTGCTGTTTCTAACAGCAGTCATGGAGGTTGTACTAGTCTGTTTCCTGCTTTCCACCCTTCAGCGACTGCCATACCAGCTAGAAGGTAAGTATAGACAAAGATTCATTCAAAGCACATTTTTAAAAAACATCCACATTGGAATTAAAACATTGTGACAACTTTTTCTTCATAGTGGCCATGCTTGTGCTGCTTTCTATAATTTGTATATATGGAGCTCTGGCGTCAATGTTGAACTGCATCTTCTCACAGAGAGTGTTACCTATGGGCCCTCCCTTCTTAAAGGTAACCAATCAAAAGACTCTTATTATATTTCCTCTTTCATTCTATTGTGATCTGCTGTAAACTAAATATTTTTGTGTTTTCCCTCCCTCTGTGGCCTGTCTTAGGAGAAAATGAAGCAGGAGACTGCTCCAGAGCTACACTGTCCTGAGGCTAACTCTCGACTCACCAGTGGTCTTCTGGAGATCGCTGGCCTGCTGGAGAAAGGCGGAGTATGTGGCATTCCCACAGACACTGTGTATGCCCTGGCTGCATCCTGCAAGAACCCTCAGGCAATAGAGAAAATCTACAACATTAAAGTAAGAATGAAAAGTGTCATGTGAATTAAATCCAATGTCACCATTTTGTGCATGATGTGAAAGTCATTAACCTGTTGTTTATAACCCGTAGGACAGACCAGCGGAGAAGCCCATCTGTATTTGCATTTCTAGTGTGGAGCAGCTGGTGGCAGCCAAACCTCCCTTCAGTCCTCTGCTCTGGGAGTTTATGAGGAACGTGTATCCTGGAGGCATCAGCTGCATAGTGAGCAAAGGAGACTGGCTGTTCAAACTGGGTAAACTAGCCAAAACAGCAGCAATTTTGTTCTTCTTCTAACTTCATTATCTTAGCATAAAAAGATGGCAGTCACCTCATGTTTTAAATGTTTTAATTCATCTTGTGTAGGAGTGGGACCAGCTTATGACCGTGTTGGTACCAACAACAGCATCATGATCCGTGTCCCTGACCACACTGTGACTGGCCACCTATGTGACATCACTGGACCCCTTGCCATTACCTCAGCCAATCCCAGTGGAGAGCCAGACAGCACCCACCACAGCATGGTCGTCAAGTAAGAGTCTTTTCTGACAACTCTACTGTACCAAAGTCCTCATACATGTCTCCTGTTAACTGACACACTTTGTATTGACGTGAGATTTGAAAACTGCTTTTTACAGAAGATTCATCTCAGTGTGTCAGAGTAACAAATGTGTGCTTTATCAGTTTATTACAATATATTCTGACCATCTGTTTTGTCACAGCCGACTAGGAGAGAAGATCCAAGGGGTTCTGTGCGATGGGGATTCTAATGAAGTTGTTGCTTCCACTATAGTCAACTGCCTGAGGATTGATGAAGGTATAATGCAGAATCTTTTCCAGCAGATTGTCTCTGTTTTTGCTTTAACAGACACTTTCTAATTCTTACCTGTCTTCCTCTTTCCACAGGGACAATCACCATTTTGAGAGAAGGCTGTGTCCCTGCAGTAAAAGTCCGACAGATCTTTGACAGAGTGAGAAACATGATGGGTGAATGTTAGAGAGCCAATTTCTCTCCTTCAGAGAGCCTCTTCACTCCTGGTTCCCTATAAGATTAGCTTCTTCAGCTCCCGTATTTTCCTTCCACCATCTCAAGGACACTTTATGAACAATATAAGATTGAGTGAAAGTGGATGTCTGCTAAGCATAGAATTTATTTGACATGAAGAATCTTTGCAAGAACTTTGATATTTAAGTTTGTTTCAAATAATATCGAACAATCTTCATAGAATGACTGTTGTAAAAGGTTAATGATTCTGTAAATATGTATTTATACATTTAAATTATACTGCACACTTATCTGAATTTAAGGGTGCGTCAGAAAACGTATGTACATATGTGTGGACATATGCCCTGTATGTATTTAAGCTCATTGTGCATTCTTGTACTGTTGAATTTTGTGCAAATAAACTTATAAACTCAAACTTATACATTTATTTGACTGATGTTGTGAAACGTTTGTGTCCTAAATTAAAAATATTATAATGATATAGCTGGTACACTAAGTTTCAATATATTTAGTTTTAAAAAATATATATTTCTTAGGGTATTACTGCCTTTATTCAACAGTGGACAATTGAGAGGTGACAGGAAACAAGGGATACGTTTTGGGGGAATGCAACATGCAACACAGGTCCCAGACTGGAACTAAACTGGGATTGTTGAGATCACAGTGTTAATATTATGGTATCCATGTGTTTTGAAGTAGAATGAAGAAATATTTTTTTATGACTGATGGGGCACACCTAGTTCAACATTAATGAAAAAGATTTTTTTTTATACTATGTTACAAATATGAAAATAAGGGCAGAGTGTAGTACATAGTCTGAAGTGCAATAGTACGCACAAACAGCTGCATTCTTTCTATTTACGCAATAATTGATGGGTCCAATCCAATAAAATCTTACTTGCACTAATTGCATGTATGGATATGACATTACAAGATAACAGAAACCTAATGACATGGTGCACTGCACGTGCCACATAGCAAAAAAACCCCATAATGTCTAGTACATACAAGGTTTTACTCAAAATGTGCCAAGACATAACATGATAAATTGATAAAAGACAATTGCATGCAGATTTGTATTTCTTTTTTAATTGCATAAGTCAACAAAATGGCACTGTTTTCACTAACTTTATGTGCAAGCTCTGTTATATGAATTCTGAAAGCTGACATTAGTCCCTTTTTATTCATTTCCAATGTCAACGTGCTCATTATGGTATTATGTTTTATGTTTATTTTACTGTAAGCCAGGCTTCACACTTGGTGCTGCAGAAAGACAGGTCCGACTCAGTTTGTCTCTTTTTTTAAGATGTTTTGGATACATTTTCTGTATTCTGTAAATACATTTGCTCTTTTCAAAAAGCTCAGTTTTGGGGCTTTTTTTCCCAGAAGAATTGCATTTTCAGGGCTATTGTGCTATGTATTAAATTACTCCACATACATCACCTCTCCTCTTTTGTTTGTTGAATTGTGTAGACTACCACGGTGAGAGGTGTGCCAACAAAGCTGAGCAATGCTGGAATTTCCTTGCATACAGTCTTATGAAGATACAATAACTTTCAACAATCAATAGACATCACATAGCTGTCCTATATGTATACTGTATGTCTGTGTATGTGTATATGATGTGAGTATGTATAATATGTGTGAAAAGGCGCCTGGTTATGTATTAATATGGGGGCGCAAACTTGGAAAGATACATAATTTGGGAAGGGGGTCTGTGGGTCCTTCTCCAGAAAAAAAATTGTGATTTAAAACAAATTTCCTGCATTTATACATCATCTAACCTCTTGGATTAAGTCAAGAAACAGCCACCTGCACTAGTCTAGATTAGTTAGATTGAGGGTGCTATGAAAACCAGGAATGCATCAAGAACAGTATATAATTAGGTGGATGAGGACAGGAAATGATTATATTTGAAATTTTATTCATAAAAACATTATGTAACCTAAAATGTCAGTAGGTTGCATTTTCAAGGTTAAACAAAGACAAACAATAAAAGCACAGTGCAGAATAGCCGGATGAGAGATCATTACATGGAGCAATGCGTCATCTTATAAAATAATTCCATCTTAAGTCAGACTGAAACTGAAATGAAATCAGGGTATTTTGCAAAGTGTAAGCAAGTTACTTTCCACTGCTGGACATCTGACTGATGTTAATTCAGATACTTTTGCGCTGTGATGGGTTGGACTGAACCAATTCAAATGGTGGTCTGAAACGATCCGATTTTTTTATTACTTGTTTTTGTCAGTTGCTGAAAATAGAAAAATGATCATTGATATAGGCAGCTTAAATATAATCACTTGATTACGGGGACTGTTAGATAATAAGTTTATTTTTAAAAAGACAAAAAGTGGGGTAGCAAAACCGTAAATTTACTCCCCCTGATTGAATAATGGGGATGCGTTTGCTCCACTTGTACCATTGCTCAGGCGCCTATGTATGTGTGGAAATATGTTTTTATGTAGGTATGCATATCTATACACTGATGTATGTAACGTGTTATTGAAAAGATCATGTGTGCTGAATGGGGTTTGCAATGTTAAACATGTACAGTTGTATATAAACATATAATTATATATATAGATAGATACATATATAGATATAGATATAGATATATACACTGCAAACAATAAAAAAAAACATTGAACCAAATTACCAAGAAAACAATATATTGCCAAAATGTCTAATTACTTTCTGTACTTAATAGAAAATGTAGGCTACAATATACTGTGCCATATCATTGTTTTAATAACAGAAATCATCAAATAATCGTCATTTAATTTCTAAATTTGATCCAAAAATTGGGCTTCGTGCACTTTGACTTTTTTCTGTGAGGTTTGCTTGTACAAGTGTTCAAAGTCAGATTCAACATACTCTCTTAACTTCCTGGACTTGTTGTAAATCATTGGTTTCAGCCTGATGAATCATGAACAGTCACCTGTTCTTGTGGATGTGGTGTTCGTGAGATGTGATCATCAGCATAATCAACATTGGCTCTCTGTTTGTGGGCAAGTTTCACTCACAAAAAAATTCCCAAAGAGTAAAAACACTGCACAACTTCAAGTCCTCCTCTCAGTAGACAAAACATAATATATTAAAAATTTAGGAGTGTCAGCAGTAGGATACCTAAAATAATCAGGAAATATGAATCCAGCTAACACTTAATCAGAGCAGCTCTGCACTGTGACAGAAAAGAAGAGGGAATGATTTGACATGAAATTAGATGCTAAAAAACATATTTCTAAAGCAAAGTGGTCTGTGATGGGAGGTGGTCATGTGACAGTCACAGAGATATTAGAGGAGAGAATATTATAGTCTACAGATGATGTTACACTGTTATCTACAACAAGATGATACTGGACATAGACCTGCAGAGACACAGAGGTAGCTGTCAGAATGAGAGAAGTTTAGCAACAGCTACTGAAATGTAGAAGTTGCTGCAGCAAAATATGCCAATAAAAATGATAAAATCTAAAAAACCTTTTAGTAAATGATGAAAATGAATTAATTTCAGTATCATATTCAAACTCCAAATTAATTCAGATTAGTGCATTATAATTGTAAGTCAAACAAGTGTTTCTACCCAGTGAAGAAAGGCAGATATGATTTATTGATCACATGTACGACACTGGACCACTCATCAATTTCGTTGATACCTAACAACAAATGTTCTTAAATCACTCGTACGTGCATCTTAAGATCTGTTTGTATGAGTGGTTCTGGCACAAGGTCCTATGTGTCATAGTAAGAAAGATTGTTTTCCAGACTTATCTTATCACCTTGATAAATGTAAAGATAAAGAAATATCAGTGATATTTTCTTCTTTGTAAAATAATCAAAACCCTTGTCGTAATTGGAGTACCTCCCTGAAAGCATCTCATAAATGGAGCCACCCATAAGGAAACATATAAGGAAACATTTTTTGGTTTTCCTTCTTGTTACTGGAATAGACTGGAATAGTGATACGTCACTTTGAAAGTAAGTCAACCAAAACAACACATCCATGGGATTTCCCCATTTTTAAGGATAAATATTAGTCTTGTCATGAAATAAGGAAACTGATGCTTATAGAGTAACTCATTAACAGGAAACACTCAGAACGAAAGAGCTTTTAAAACTGTTCAATAAACTTTGGAACAATGAATCATTATTATGGTGACATATTAACCATTGCCCTAGTTTCATTATGACACAAATGACAGATATAGTACTAAGAAAGAACAGCATCATCAACATTTTGAGTTATTTTAAGTGTTATTTTTCCTGCACTTCTTGAAGGGATGTACAGTACAGGCATATCTGACCACACACACTCTCGTGACTCCTCTCTGTTTGGATGTAGAAATGCAGTAAAAAAGATGCTCAATGATGCTGTGGTGGCAGTGAAATCCCTTAGCACTGGTAGACCATTCAAAATACACTGAAATATTTATAAATATTTTTCAAATGCTCACACATTTACACAGAAACACCCAAACACAGTCTGACAAAAGCACTGCTGTGAGATGTGAGTCGGAGGTCCTGGGTGCGGATGTCCTTTCACTCTGCTCCACAGGTTGTTTGTTAGTCACTGTGGTTGACAGTGTGTGCAGAAGAAACACTGTAGTCTTTAGTCCAGACAGCCTGTTTACTCAACTACTCCGCAAAAGAGGAAATAACAAGTTTCTGAAAACTCTGCATTGGTCTGTGTAGCCCGAAGTTCTTCAGCCTGATTTCTGTTAATAGTTTATTTATTTATCAGGTCACATCAATTACATTAAGAGGCAGGAAGGATTTGCAGAAAAACAGATGTATTACAGTGTTTACTGACTAATAGCTTTCTGCAAAAGGCGATAAGGAAAGGTTTTATCACTGTGTTTCTTCTGACAAACATTTCCTTATTCACATTAATGTTGATTATCACCTATCCAGTAACACAAAATGGCGCACAGCAATGGGACACTCACGTGTTTCCTGCATCTCCACAGATCATGTAACCTTAATTCTCACTAAATTGTTGTAAAATGTCAGTTGACCAGGTGCTGGTTGCAGTCCTTACACATGAATCATCACTGATCAACTTCTTTCCCACCACCTAAAGAGTAAACCGATGTAGCATTGCACCACTATAACAACGTTGGATTCACGATGGACCAAAAAAACACCAAAAACAAACAAATACACAAACAAAAAGGATTCAAAATCAAAGCAGAAGTGAGTGACATCATTTGAGGCAAAATATCAGATTATGGGAAGTTTCCTCTAGAGCCACAAAAAGCCTTATAAAACTGTTTTTCACAGATGTAGTAGTGCTCCCCAAGATGTGTAAATACTGTGGATGTTGATATGTAAAATCATAGAGTCCCCCTTTAAAGTCAGTTTCTGAATATTACAGAGTTTAGCAATCATCTATGCTCAGAATCACTACAGCATCGATCTCTCCTGTTCAGAGAATGAAATGAGCAGCCGTGAAATGGATTACCTGAAATTAGATTCCTCATCTGACATTGAGGGGAATCTCTACAGATGCACTGACACCTGCATTGTGGCCATTATGAAACATGGTGTTATAATATTGACCTGACCAAATTAATATATAGTGGATAAGTAATGTACACCAAGGGTTGTAGTGAGGTGCAGATCACTGGAGAGCAGGAAAAAGGTGTTGCACACTCTGGATCCATATGCATTTCTCTTTTATTCATAAAATTGATTTATTTATTAAATAAAAGAGAAATATATAGAGAGCCAGAGTGTGTAACACCTTTTTCCTGCCCTCTGACCTAATCAGTAACCTTAATCCTAATCAACATAATAAATTTTTTTTCAGGGGGCAGTATGTGAAGTGTCAGCATTGGACTGCGAGATAAAGATAAGATGTATATCTTTTTTATCCAAGATGAGGAAGGGCAGATTGTTAATTGATAATAATTAATCTTAACAATTTGAAAGGGTTAGAAGTTCAAATATTCCTTTGAGTATAAACTGAATAAGCATCGTCACAGGGTTTTATTAGAAAAGAAGAGAGAACATAAATAAGGCCTGTAACAGCTGACTGTGAGATTAATTGTGGGGTTTTTGTGTTTTTCTCATGTCCTGTTCATCATTATATGAGCATTATTAGTTTAGAAAGTCTAGCAAAAGGTGATATTCAGACACTGAGTGGTAACAAATGATGGACATTTTATCATGTTTTCTGTAATGAAATTATTGATGTAGGTCTGCAACTCGTATCACAGTGAGGAAACAGCTTGTTGTACTTGAAAGTTAATAAGAGATTTGATTTCCGGTCATCTGAGGCAACTAGCAGTTGGTCAACTGGCATTTTACAATCATAGTAATTGAAAGCTTCTATGGTTCGTACTATGTGTCTTAATATGTGTTAAAATATCACTCTTTTTCAACTAGGCTCTTCTTTGCAAAACTGCTTGATGGCTGTTGCGTTTGCATGAAATTAAATGTTGGATGTAATTTGTTTTTTTTTATGTAAGTATTAAATTATATGCATAAAAATGTGTTTTCATGCAGTTATTTTACTGTCCTCCGTGCTTATCAGTATCAGAAAGGTGTTTTGTAAATGACGTGCTTCACTCCAAAATTCTATTTTCCATTTATCTGTTCTGTGAAGTTTATTGCTCGAAATTATGATTATTTATTATTTGATTATTATTATAAGTTTGATTATAATTATCATTGACACAGCTTTATGCGGTTCCTTATTAACTTACTCTATTCCATGATGTTTTTAGATTATGGTGCAGATTATATAGAGTTACAGAGCAATCAAGTAACTAATGTTGAGCAGCGATCTGTAAATGTTAATGTGAATATGTTTCATTGAATATATTTGATAAATGGTGAGGAAACAAAAACACATAGCCATTAGTATATTAAAATAGCATAGCAACAATTTTATGGAAATAATTTATTGTAATTTTACCTTCAAATTTTACCCACAAATTATCGTCATGTAGTCATATTACAAATAACAGTGCATGAGGATTTGTGAGTTTATAATACATTACATTAGTTTACAATACATTATATTACTATATACATTATTATAATACATTCAGACAAACACACAAACATGATAAAAAAAACAAACATTCGTTTGGCCACAATAAAACACCAGATTAAGAGGTTTCATTTGACAGCTCTTTGTGAACGTCTGATGCAGCAGGCAGCATGTTGAAGCGATGCATTGACTCATTTCTAAGAACTGGACTTTGGTCAGGGGAATCAGTGCACGGTGTCGAGTTTCCATTTCTTCTTTCTGACTCTGATTCTGACGCTGCATTGTCCTCTTCTGAACCTCTGTCTCTTTGTGTATCTGGCAGATTTATATCATATATAAAAGCAGGATTCGTCTGCCCTTGTCTGTGCCGCCTCTGAACCTCCTCAAAGATCTGAAGAACCTTCCAAACAAAAACAGCGAGTATTAGTATGAGCGTACAAAAAATTGAGAGGGTTAACCTAAAATGCAAGGAACAGGAGGGGATATTTATATCACCTTGGATTTAGGAATGAGACCAACTCTGAAGAAACCAATGTTTCCTGTTTCAATCTTTGTGCAGTCAACCACAGTGGATGCAATGTTCTCTGGCGAGGCTCCATCACATAACACCCCGTCCACCTAACCAAGCAAAATACACATATTGTTCACAAAAAGTTCACTGAAAGTATGAACAGCAGTGCCTCTTGGATTTAATAAAACTGAATTATTGTGTTTACCTTGTTGCCCAGCTTGGCATAAACTTGGTTGTGGTGAGTTGTGTCTGCCTCGCCTGTAGGGTTGGCTGAGGTCACAGCAATGGGCCCCACCTTCAACAAAAACAGGTCATTGTGTTCACTATGGGGTTTACTGCCGAAGGTGCGCAGTTATTCATGTCTACAGCCCTTACCAGGTTAATGAGGTGTGTGGCCACAGTGCAGTCTGGGTTCCTGATAGCGATGCTTTGTGGAGTCCCTATGTGTTTGGCAGCTTCTCCTAAACCAAAGGTGTCCATCCATGGGCCTGTGTGAGACAAGAAACCCATATGACCCTTCATGCACCATCAGGCAACCAGGCACAAACATGCAAACATCCACAAACACACACCTACCTCTGGGTATGACCATGCTGATGGAGGAGGGCCACGCAGCCTCCATGAAGTCCAGGAGCAGAGGGCTCAGCAGATGTCGGACCGGCTCCAGCTGCTTGATGGAAGAGATCCACAGGGACATGGGTCGGTCCTGCGCCTGCTTCTTCACCCTGAAGTCAAACACAAAAATTAGAGAGTAATGAGACGGAACTGATAAGCGAATTCAGACCAGGGCACACTCACGAAAAAAAGACACTTACTTGTAAGCTTTGACAACTGCATCTGGCCTGTTGCAAGCTGCCACCAGCACATAGACAGTGTCTGTAGGCATTCCACATATGCCACCATTTTTCATGATTTCTGCAGAGGAGAAGAGAGGAGAAGAAAAATCAAGTATGCAAACAACTGTATTTTAATATTCACATCAATTTCTTTTATGCATTCTTACCTGCAATCTGTTGGACAGATGAAGCCTTGCGGGCTGGCACATGAGGACAGATATCTGCCCCTCCTCCAACCCCACTCAGCTTCACTAAAGGTTTTCCTAAGGGGATCTGGGGGGTCTGGAAGGTGCTGTTGAAAATGTGAGCCAAAAAACAATAAAAACTAACAAGGCCAAAGATGATGGTGACTCCTATGTCATAACCATAAGGCAGTGCACCTACTGCATCCAGCAGGAAGCTAATGAGGATGAGCTGGAAGGTGAATGCATAGACAAACCAGGCAACATTTAGAAACAGTGCCGCCACTGTCACTAAACAGTTAAACAGCATGAAGCAGATGATCCCGACGGCCACATTAAAGCCTCTGGTATCACCGTACAGACCTCCGTATCGTGTCAACCCCCACACAGTCCACATCACCCCGTAGACTATAAAAACTGTGCTCTCAAAGGTTTTACCCCGAGAGAAAGCAACCGAGCCGCAGAGCAGCTGAAGTGCCCCACCAGCCACCACCACCCAGGGCAGTACCAGCACAGACAGAGGATTTCTGTCACCAATTGTGGCTGTGACAGCAAAAGCAGCCAGTACACTGCAGGCGTAGCCTAACACTTCTGCATCTGCATATTTGGAGTAGCCCAGGTGAGGTGCATGGAGCTCTTTATCATGGGCTCTGAGAGTGAGACCCCGCGTCCTGGTTACTAAAGCCTTGAAATAGCCCTGCCCTGTGGGAATCATTTTAGTGGAGACCATATTGAATGCGGTAATTAAAAGCATGATGGCAGAGGCTACAAATATAGCTGCCTGTACTCCCTGAGTGCCTCCTTGGAAGAAGCCTCGAGGCTGGGCTGCAATGGCAATACAATACGCTGAAAAGAACAACTGGTAGAACCCCTCCAGCAAACTCTTCTGACAACTAAACAGAGCCAGGATGAAGAAAAGCACAGAGAAGACAACAGGGAAGGGAACAGGGGAGAAAGGCTCCACTTTGTAGAATGATAGGAGAGCACTGTAGCCCTCTGCAAATCTCAGGAGAGCAGTGAAGCCGTAAAAAGTAGCAGCTAGTGTGTCCATGGCTCGGTAGAAGAGGACACACATGCCAAGCTGGAAGACTCCAGCTGTCCACAGCCAGGGGACGTGACCGACAAAGAGCTGAGGGACCACACCTAACAGAGGACAGGCTAACACAGAGGCCGACAGTAAGTTCATCACCAGACCCACTGACACTGCATCACTACACTCCTGCTTCTGCCCTGTTTTCAGCTCATCTTTTCTCTTCAGGCCAGTTCCTGGAGGTTCCACTTTACCATGAGTGACAATGGACAGCAGACGTCCAAAACCAAAATAAACACCCACCAGACAGACAAGGAGGTAGTTAGCAGCTGTGGCAGACTGGCCGAAACCTGAAGCTGACAGACCGGCAATTTGATGGGCACAAGCTAAGCTAATGCAGACAGCTATGAGACACAGAACTACTTTCTTTACCACAAGTGCCACATTGCCTATGAGGAGCAGGGCTAATGTAAAAGCTGCCAGGCCGGGGATCAAAGAGGATCTTAGCTCTGTGGGCTTTAGCACCCCCTGCCCTGCCAGGATGTACACCAGGCCTGAACCACACCACAGAGCAGAGATAGTCAGACACACAGAGGAAAACAGCTGGGCGTGGGACAAACTGCGACGGATACCTGAGAGGTAAACAGTTAACAGGGAGCAAATTAAGTTTTTTCATGCATAAATACAAATCTCTAATTAATAAAAATTGACAAATTTTTAAAATTAGTGATGACCAAACTCAAAACAAACCTGCATAAGCTAAGAGGGCAGCGATGATGAGGAGCAGAATCCCCAGTGCAGTATAGGGGATGAAGCCTTTTTCAGGAGAGCTGGCATAGTTGTTCACCAAAAGCAGGAGGGAACCTAAAGGTCAAAACAAAACTCACTAATGAGAGCCACCTACTGGCAACTGACCAAAACAAACTCATGTCACAAACAGTATCTTAACATTTTGATCAAAATATGATTTTACCGAATGGCAACAGCAAGTGGCTGCTTGAAAGTGACTGAGAAATGTCCCTGTTTTAATGTCCTTAATGCCATGCAGGTAATTATGAACCTAATAATTAAATATCTGCAGCAGTATGTTTTGTTTTAATAATGGAGTTGGTGTCTGATATCAGTGTAGGCTGCTTAAGTTTTAAAGTTTTAGTTTCTGCAGCTCAAAACTTAATGTCACTTTATTTTCAGCATATATTACCATGACATGTAAATAATAAATAAAGAATAAAAGATAAAAATAACACCAGAGGGTTTCAGTTTTTTAGGTTTCAAAACTAACACGTTTTTTGAAGTTTTAAGCCTAAATAGGATGATAATTTACTTTTTTAGCATACATTTATTTTACATTCATACTAATATGTAATAATAACTTTTAATAACTGCACAAAGTAGGCTTATGAATGTTTGTAATTGACACATTAAATCACAGCTTACCGGCAGAGATGCCCAACATGCCCACGGACATATGCAGCGACTGTAGTTGTGCCATGGCAGGAATGAAACTGCAGATGTGACGATGCGCTTTAAATACAGCCGTCTGTGTGACGTAAGCATGCAGAAGAAACCTGAGAAAAAGCCTCACCTCGCTGGGAAAAACACATATTAGTCACTCCTCTCTATAAGCAGGGGTATAATGTAATCACTATAAAAATAAACACATGACCTATTATATTTTAACATTTTTTCTGCGACAGTTTAAAAAAAATTATAAATACTAATGTTTTAATCGTCTACTATTCGTTTTTAGCGTTATTATGCACGTACAAAAGCTACTAATCTAATTTATAGTTGAAACCTGTAAAATTTAAATAACAAGTGATTTCCAGGAATATGTTTTTGCCTCCAACTCTGCGGTGTAATACAGTGGGCGGCATGCGTAGGAATATGAAGGTTCTACGGTTGAGAAAATGTAGTGCCAAAGGAAAGGGCTGTCTGACGGCAAGGCAAAGCTGTGAAATTATTCTAAATATAGCCTACATTTAAAATAATTTTGATGTTTTTCTTTTTTTTTAGGTCGGCCGTGTTTAGGTGGCTAAAATACGCTTTGCTGCTGGTCCCGTCCACAGCAGTACATTGCTTAGCTTCCGTGCAGGCGTCACACCGTATTTTGAGACCCATCAGATTTTGTGACCTGCAGTGATGGACGAAGTACTCAGATCCTCCACTTAAGTAAAAGTATCAATACCACAATGTAAAAATACTTAATTACAAGTAAAAATCCTACATCCTCATCATACAACATCATAAATCCGTAAAGTACTAAAGTAAAAGTGCTAATTTTGCAGAAAATCGGGCCAATCTGCAAAATTATTACTTTTGCTTTAGTAATCTAGCTGTTAATACCTCTATACTTTTACTTAACCAGGATTTTAAATGAGGGATTTTACTTACAAGTATTCTTTATTTATTTGTTTGTTTAGTCATAAGTTATTCATAAATTATGTTTTTATCTGTCAAAATATTATTTAAAAAAGTACCTTTTGAACATTTTCAAAACATATTGCAAAATTTTAATATTCTCAACTTTGAATGAAAGATTGCAAAAAAACTAATCATGTTGTTTAAATGGGTCATCGTTATCATATCGGTCCCATTGTTCATTGAAAACAAAGTTATCTGAGAGGTATGACTCATTATTTTATGTCCATCACTATACAGTCTGTGATTTTAATCCAGCCGATTTCCTGGTTCCTTGAACATGCATGATGTCAGCCTTTTGGACAACAGGCTGTGGGAGGAGACAGGAGAGGCAGGCGGGACTATAAAGTGTCTGCCTCAGGAGTTCAGCCCGTACACTTCTACTGAACAGCAGGATCACACACAGTGAAGAGCCAGGCCACCTACATATATACCTGTCCAAGGTGAGTGAATCTATCCACACTGTCTCTACCTCTCCTATCTAACATTTACCAACACCATTGCTTTATATGTTTGGAAGAAACATGTTAAACATAGACGATACTCTTAGGATGAACTGCAAAGTAGCACAGCAAAATGCATGACGGAAATGCTTTATATGTGTCTGATACATATTGATCTTCATGTACAGCATTTATTCATATCAGCAGGGTTTGCTCAGCAAACTCCAACCTCTTCCTGTTAGTTCTCTATAGTCAACAGTGTTACCTGGCAGCAGCAGCACTCCTGAGACTCCTCTGTCACCTGGCTTTGTGAATTATTCATGTGTAATGTGAAACTCAAATGCAGCTGATATGAGACAGGAAAAACAAACAGGAGACCGACATTTTATGATGTGAAACTAGGGAAGCGCGATGAAGTCTGTCGTGTCAATATCTTTAGTTCTAGGTTATACATATGTGCTTTGTGTGTCTGTTTTACAGGAACCATGGTGAAGCGTGTTGCAGTTATTCTCTCCGGCTGTGGAGTCTATGATGGCACAGAGGTCCACGAGGCCTCCGCTGTCCTCGTCCATCTGAGTCGTGCCGGAGCAGAAGTAAGGCCACGTCTGCAGGACAAAAAAACCAAGTGACCATGTTACAGTATAGTTGTCTTATGTCATGGCAGACAGGATTTACTCCAGTTCACACTTTGCTCTACTTTTCTTTCCATTTTTCATTAAAAGAACTGTTGTAACCCTGACCCACTGAGATACGGTTAACAGCTTTGGAAAGACTGACACATTACAATACTACAGAGCTACAGAGGCTGTTGGTCCATCCATCTGATGTGTAATGTTTATTTATCTGTTGTTTATTTCCCTCCTGATGCTCCTCAGGTGAAGATGTTTGCTCCAAATGTAGCTCAGATGCATGTTGTAAACCACTGTGAGGGGAAACCTACAGAGGAGAAAAGAAACGTCCTGCAAGAAAGTGCCCGTATTGCCCGGGGTGACGTGACTGATCTGGCCAAGTTGGATGTTTCAGCATTTGATGCTGCCATCATCCCAGGTGAGACTGAGTCAGTTGTACATAGGGTATAATATTTTACATTTAGCACTTTTATATTTCTTTTTTCACCTTCACTTTTGAGATATGCTACATGCTACTTGAATGTGTTCTTGTTTAGGGGGTTTTGGTGTGGCCAAGAACCTGAGTGACTGGGCAGTGAAGAATAAGGACTGCACCGTCCAGCCACAACTGGAGAAGATCATCAAGGCTTTCCACAAAGCCGGAAAGCCGCTGGGCATGTGTTGCATCTCCCCCGTCCTTGCTGCCAAAGTCCTGCCTGGCTGCGAGCTCACTGTGGGACAGGACAAAGAGTGTGAAAAGTGCGTGAACACATGATTATTTTTCATCATCAGATGTCAGTGGATACTGAAATGTGCAACCTAAGGTTCTAACATTCTCTCTCTTGTCCTCTTCAGGTGGCCATATGCCCAGACAGCCGGGGCTGTAAAGACGATGGGCTGCAAACATGTGAATACAGATGTGGAGCAAGCTCACGTTGATGTCAAAAATAAGCTGGTCACCACCAGTGCCTTCATGTGCAATGCTCCCATTCATAAAGTTTTTGATGGAGTAGGTGCCATGGTGAGAGAGACACTTGGCTTAAGTCACTAAAGACTATTTGTATGTATTGACTTAAAACCCAATTCTCTGTGATTTTCTATACAAGCATTGGGTTTAATATCAAGTTACACCACTTATATCAGAGCATTCATCTAATGTTATATGTATAATGTGTTGTTTTGAGATTTTCAATAAAAGTTGCACTGCAAATTACACATTTGCAATCATTTATCTTTATTATAATAAAACAATGGTAATCACAAAATATCTACAACCTTAATGGTAACACTTTACAATACAGTGTGCAAACTTTTGCAAAGGAACGAGTGAGGAACAAATCAAGAATGGCCTGATAATTGATTAATTGTTAATAAGTACTTCCCTAATAACTCCTAATGGAGGACTATGCAATAGATAATGATGAGTTACTAGAGAACAGACTGGGAGATGCTATATTAATGAATCATTAGGTACTGATCAGTTCATTAATATCTGTGAGTAGATCATACTGACCACTTTCTTCATGAGTTGGGGATAATTAACTCTGATGCAGCTGCTGAGCGGCAAAAAAATAGTAATGACTCATTCATTATTAATTAGTTAAACATTAGTTACTCTATCTTTGCACCCAGAGCCTGAAAGTGGGTGTCTCACGCCAGATTCATGAAAATTGGAAACCCTGATATCATTCTTTTTTGAAAACATCTACAGTATGACTGGACAGCTTTCAGTGGCAAGAAAACCAAACTGTTGTATTTGACAATTTTAGAGTTTGCTTGTCCAGAGATAAATAAATACAGATGGGGACAGGTGATACACAACTGTATATTGTTGCACTTTTTAACAGTTTCATTGTAACAGAAAACATACATGGCTTAGACAAACCAATTAAAATGAACGGCAACAAACCATAATGATGCATTATTATCACTGAATCTCAACACAAATCATGTGGATCTCGTAAATGGGGCCAAGTGTTTCGTGGTGCAGCATTAGAGAAACAAAACTGAGGCATCAATGGTAGCCTATAGAGACATGATTACATTGTTTTCCAAATAAAAATGGTGATTCACATCTTCAAAAACAATAGTTTACAATCTATTCATTATTACATGTTTAACGGTAGAGTTGGTTTGTGTAGATCTATCTGTAATTCAGGAATCATTTTGCCCATTATTATATCTGTGGGCTACTGGGTGTTTGTTGGTAAACCTGGTTAGGAGTGGTTCTAAATGTGGGCACATTCACAAGCACAAGAACAAATTGATCAATTGGATTATATGTGTAGAAATGAGTGTATTCATGATTTAAGCACAAAACTGTGAACCTACCATCTCAGAGACTGATGAATTTTGATATAAATCAAACGTCCCCCTCCACAGTGGTAGTATAATCAGTGTTCCAAAGTTAGATGTGTTAACCTCTTAAAGACTGAACCAGGATTATGGTGGTAACAACATGCTGCTTTTGCCTGATGTACAAGATATAAACCAATGTATTGAATGGGTTGTATGTTATGTATCTGAATTGTAAGGTTAATTTTACAGTTTTTGTCTTCAATGGTTAAAACAGAGCAGATTCAGTATTCAGATAGATAAAATTACTTCTGATGAATAGCCTGTGGGGGGAGCACTTAGTCTTTGCCTCAGTCATTAACTTGAGAGCTCGACACACACCAGTCGCCGCTAAGTTTTTTTTTTTTTTTTTTTTTTTTAACTCAAACTGTGTCTTCACTTTTCAGAGATGAAACACAGGCAGAAGCATTAATCTCAGTCTCAGACGTCCTCTAGGGCACAGGACCCTCCGCCCAAAGCTGTTCAGCTTGTTTTATAATAGGATAAACAAATTATTTTGTTTTTTATGTGAATTAAAAACGTAATCCACCTCTGTTTTTCCAGTTCTCCTAACCGAGTTCCCTCTTCAAATCGACAATTAGAATACAAATTAAACCAAAATAAGAAACTAACTTGTTTTTCGCTCGTCTGTCTAAAAAAAATATTTCAGAAGCTAAACGTTGCTGAATAGTTCCCTCTGTCCTGTCAAGTTGATAACTACAGTTTTTAGTTTTACTGCGCTGCTCGATATGATGAGCTCAGGATTTATCAGGAGGACAGCTGCTTTACGCCAAACAGTATGAACCTGGACCGTGTGTGTAAAAACTTGACCTATTGGATGTGTAGAAGAACACCGAACGTTAATTAACATTAGATCCTGACTGACCCGATGAAGTTAGGCTGCTGTGTCTTGTGCGTAAATGCGCACAGGGAGAGAAGCAGCTGCGGGAAGATCGCATATAACCGCATATATATATATATATATATATATATATATATATATATATATATATATATACACACACTGCATTGTATATTTATTTATCCTGTTATCATCAAACAAGTTGAACACAGCTTTGGACGGAGCGGACACCCGGTCCTCCCGCCGGTTAATAACGACCGTTTGCAAACGGAAATGTCCGAGATGTCCGTGTTTATTTGCATATAGAGCGGGGAAGTCAGATCCGATCTCAAATGGTCACTAGGACGCATGTGGAGACGCATGTTAATGCCAGGTGTAAACAGACGTACGTAAAGCTGTCCACTTGTGATCGGATCACCCGAGACGGATAAAAGCAACACTGCCATAAAGTGACACTTCAGTGGGCTTAAAATTTAGATAACCTGTGGAAAAAACTGCTTTCTTCCATGTTAGGTTCAAACACAAACACGTTTTTACAGTGTTGCATATTTTCTTATGAAATGTGTCATTTCCATTTTATTTTTTCTAAGAATAAATAAGAAAATAAATGCTGTACTGCAATTTGCATATTAACTCGTTTTTTTTATTGAAAACCTTACAATTGACGACAGCAGTGAAATGCTCAGACATAGCTTAATCTAAAACCCAATGCTTGTATAGAAAATCACAGAAAGTCAAGTTGTAGATATTTTGTGATTACCATTGTTTTATTATAATAAAGATAAATGATTGCAAATGTGTAATTTGCAGTGCAACTTTTATTGAAAATCTCAAAACAACACATTATATATGTAACATTAGATGAATGCTCTGATATAAGTGGTGTAACTTGATATTAAACCCAATGCTTGTACAGAAAATCACAGAGAACTGGGTTTTAAGTCAATACATACAAATAGTCTTTAGTGACTTAAGCCAAGTGTCTCTCTCACCATGGCACCTACTCCATCAAAAACTTTATGAATGGGAGCATTGCACATGAAGGCACTGGTGGTGACCAGCTTATTTTTGACATCAACGTGAGCTTGCTCCACATCTGTATTCACATGTTTGCAGCCCATCGTCTTTACAGCCCCGGCTGTCTGGGCATATGGCCACCTGAAGAGGACAAGAGAGAGAATGTTAGAACCTTAGGTTGCACATTTCAGTATCCACTGACATCTGATGATGAAAAATAATCATGTGTTCACGCACTTTTCACACTCTTTGTCCTGTCCCAAAGTGAGCTCGCAGCCAGGCAGGACTTTGGCAGCGAGGACGGGGGAGATGCAGCACATGCCCAGCGGCTTTCCGGCTTTGTGGAAAGCCTTGATGATCTTCTCCAGTTGTGGCTGGACGGTGCAGTCCTTATTCTTCACTGCCCAGTCACTCAGGTTCTTGGCCACACCAAAACCCCCTAAACAAGAACACATTCAAGTAGCATGTAGCATATCTCAAAAGTGAAGGTGAAAAAAGAAATATAAAAGTGCTAAATGTAAAATATTATACTCTATGTACAACTGACTCAGCCTCACCTGGGATGATGGCAGCATCAAATGCTGAAACATCCAACTTGGCCAGATCAGTCACGTCACCCCGGGCAATACGGGCACTTTCTTGCAGGACGTTTCTTTTCTCCTCTGTAGGTTTCCCCTCACAGTGGTTTACAACATGCATCTGAGCTACATTTGGAGCAAACATCTTCACCTGAGGAGCATCAAGAGGAAAATAAACAACAAATAAATAAACATTACACATCAGATGGATGGGCCAACAGCCTCTGTAGCTCTGTAGTATTGTAATGTGTCAGTCTTTCCAAAGCTGTTAACCGTATCTCAGTGGGTCAGGGTTACAACAGTTCTTTTAATGAAAAATGGAAAGAAAAGTAGAGCAAAGTGTGAGCTGGAGTAAATCCTGTCTGCCATGACATAAGACAACTATACTGTAACATGGTCACTTGGTTTTTTTGTCCTGCAGACGTGGCCTTACTTCTGCTCCGGCACGACTCAGATGGACGAGGACAGCGGAGGCTTCGTGGACCTCTGTGCCATCATAGACTCCACAGCCGGAGAGAATAACTGCAACACGCTTCACCATGGTTCCTGTAAAACAGACACACAAAGCACATATGTATAACCTAGAACTAAAGATATTTACACGACAGACTTCATCGCGCTTCCCTAGTTTCACATCATAAAATGTCGGTCTCCTGTTTGTTTTTCCTGTCTCATATCAGCTGCATTTGAACCGCTGAGTTTCACACTGCACATAAAAAAATCATAAAGTCAGGTGGCAGAGGAGTCTCAGGAGTGCTGCTGCTGCCAGGTGGTATGAATAAATATAATACTTGGAGGTAAATATATTATACTTATTAAGCATTTCACCATTTCACTCATGCAGTTTGCAGCACTACTTCACAGTTACTCCAAGAGATTATTCCTTAAATACAAACTGTTTTCTCATATATAAAGAAAAGGTGTTTGTTAAGTATAAAAAGCAGAAGTAGAGACAGTGTGGATAGATTCACTCACCTTGGACAGGTATATATGTAGGTGGCCTGGCTCTTCACTGTGTGATCCTGCTGTTCAGTAGAAGTGTACGGGCTGAACTCCTGAGGCAGACACTTTATAGTCCTGCCTGCCTCTCCTGTCTCCTCCCACTGTCAGCTGTCCAAAAGGCTGATATCATATTTGTTTAAGGAACCAGGAACAGGGCTGAATTAAAGTGGTTATTGTTGCAGTTAAAATGATGAGTCATTCCTGTCTAGCAACTTTTGTTTTCAGTAAGACTGCTGTAATGATGACAACGCATGTCAACTACATGGTTAGTTTTTAATTGGGTTACATTCAAAGCTATGTGGATGAGAAGTGTAAAAGTTTTCTAAAGCCAATTTTCAAACGTATTTACGTGGTCTAACTTGCATGTCGATAAGATATAGGTATGTGAATAAATGTATGACTAATTTAAATAGCTATAAATTAACGTAGGGTAAGACTGAATTTACTGATAAAATAACAGGTGCATACTAGGGTATATTCTGGTTGTAGATCTTATTTACATCGTAGGGAGTATTTGTGTATTTGTGTGGAAAAATAAATTACCGAGATCATTCAGTTTTTTACGTATTAAAAATTAATAATTTAACAGGCAGATGCAGCCTAAAACAAGAGGAATAGTACTGGTATTTGGACGACATTATTGTTTAGGTTGGCCATAATAATGCTGGGCACCAACAAAATAGTCTATATAGTTGAATTAGGCGAGTTATGACGGTTGTCTAATTTTGAGTTACAGGCAATACGGAAACTCAATGGGTGTAGTCGACACAAGGCGGACCTGTGCAGCTTTTTCTGTTTGTTTTCGTGTGCTGACGTCACTCACGACTGTATAAAGACTGCATCCTCACATCTGCTGAGTGTCGCTCCTGCTATGGCTCAACTCAGCTCACTGCATGTGTCCGTGGGCATACTGGGCATCTCTGGCGGTAAGTTGTATTTACATGCGTCAGTTTGTTTTTTCGTTCATTTTTCCCCACTGCAACAGTTGGGCTGTGACTAACAGTCCTTCTCAGGGCTACAAAACACAATATCATTTTAGTTGCCTTCAAAAAAACTAATATCATGCGGAAATGTAAGATAAAAGTAAAGTTATATCTTAAGTTGGTGTCAAAATTGTAAAAGCATGTTGTGTAAGTTTAACCTCAATCCAGAGGTGTACTTTTTGTCATATCTCACAGGTGTTTTATTCTATTATTCCAATTTTTTATGACTTTGTCAATCAGTTTGTTCCTAATGACTTTGCTCTCTGTCAGTTATTTTGAAGGCTTTGTGGAAAGATTGTACTTGGAATAAAAGCTGCGATTTATGTCAAAGAAAAGTATATATTTTTGTTTTACACAACATGCAAATTAACTGTAACTTTCCTGAAATAATAATAATCTGTTTCTTTTTTTCAGATGACATTAATTACATAACTAATAATGTTTTGAGAAGAAATAAGTTAATATTTTGTTATGATGGTTATAGTTTATTCTTGTCAGTTGGTAGTCCTTGTGTGTTAAATATGTTGAATAATACTAAAACCTCTGCTGTCCACTCACAGCATTAGGAAATCCATACTCTTGCCAACTACAAAATACAAATTTAGAAATGTGGCAGAACTAGTATTAAGTTCATGATTAACTGCATAAAATATGGAAACGTGAGAAAATCTAAACTGGGAAACATTTCACTTAATTCTGCTTACTGTAGGAGGAAACAAAATCATCTGCTTAATTCTTATCAAGATGTCTAAAAAAAAACTTGTTCTGACCTTTAGGTTCTCTCCTGCTTTTGGTGAACAACTATGCCAGCTCTCCTGAAAAAGACTTCATCCCCCATACTGCACTGGGGATTCTGCTCCTCATCATCGCTGCCCTCTTAGCTTATGCAGGTTTGTTTTGAGTTTAGTCATCACTAATTTTAAAAATTTATTAATTAGAGATTTGTATTTATGCATGAAAAAACTTAATTTGCTCCCTGTTAACTGTTTACCTCTCAGGTATCCGTCGCAGTTTGTCCCACGCCCAGCTGTTTTCCTCTGTGTGTCTGACTATCTCTGCTCTGTGGTGTGGTTCAGGCCTGGTGTACATCCTGGCAGGGCAGGGGGTGCTAAAGCCCACAGAGCTAAGATCCTCTTTGATCCCCGGCCTGGCAGCGTTTACATTAGCCCTGCTCCTCATAGGCAGTGTGGCACTCGTGGTAAAGAAAGTAGTTCTGTGTCTCATAGCTGTCTGCATTAGCTTAGCTTGTGCCCATCAAATTGCCGGTCTGTCAGCTTCAGGTTTCGGCCAGTCTGCCACAGCTGCTAACTACCTCCTTGTCTGTCTGGTGGGTGTTTATTTTGGTTTTGGACGTCTGCTGTCCATCGTCACTCATGGTAAAGTGGAACCTCCAGGAACTGGCCTGAAGAGAAAAGATGAGCTGAAAACAGGGCAGAAGCAGGAGTGTAGTGATGCAGTGTCAGTGGGTCTGGTGATGAACTTACTGTCAGCCTCTGTGTTAGCCTGTCCTCTGTTAGGTGTGGTCCCTCAGCTCTTTGTCGGTCACGTCCCCTGGCTGTGGACAGCTGGAGTCTTCCAGCTTGGCATGTGTGTCCTCTTCTACCGAGCCATGGACACACTAGCTGCTACTTTTTACGGCTTCACTGCTCTCCTGAGATTTGCAGAGGGCTACAGTGCTCTCCTATCATTCTACAAAGTGGAGCCTTTCTCCCCGGTTCCCTTCCCTGTCGTCTTCTCTGTGCTTTTCTTCATCCTGGCTCTGTTTAGTTGTCAGAAGAGTTTGCTGGAGGGGTTCTACCAGTTGTTCTTTTCAGCGTATTGTATCGCCATTGCAGCCCAGCCTCGAGGCTTCTTCCAAGGAGGCACTCAGGGAGTACAGGCAGCTATATTTGTAGCCTCTGCCATCATGCTTTTAATTACCGCATTCAATATGGTCTCCACTAAAATGATTCCCACAGGGCAGGGCTATTTCAAGGCTTTAGTAACCAGGACGCGGGGTCTCACTCTCAGAGCCCATGATAAAGAGCTCCATGCACCTCACCTGGGCTATTCCAAATATGCAGATGCAGAAGTGTTAGGCCACGCCTGCAGTGTACTGGCTGCTTTTGCTGTCACAGCCACAATTGGTGACAGAAATCCTCTGTCTGTGCTGGTACTGCCCTGGGTGGTGGTGGCTGGTGGGGCACTTCAGCTGCTCTGCGGCTCAGTTGCTTTCTCTCGGGGTAAAACCTTTGAGAGCACAGTTTTTATAGTCTATGGGGTGATGTGGACAGTGTGGGGGTTGACACGATACGGAGGTCTGTACGGTGATACCAGAGGCTTTAATGTGGCCGTCGGGATCATCTGCTTCATGCTGTTTAACTGTTTAGTGACAGTGGCGGCACTGTTTCTAAATGTTGCCTGGTTTGTCTATGCATTCACCTTCCAACTCATCCTCATTAGCTTCCTGCTGGATGCAGTAGGTGCACTGCCTTATGGTTATGACATAGGAGTCACCATTATCTTTGGCCTTGTTAGTTTTTATTGTTTTTTGGCTCACATTTTCAACAGCACCTTCCAGACCCCCCAGATCCCCTTAGGAAAACCTTTAGTGAAGCTGAGTGGGGTTGGAGGAGGGGCAGATATCTGCCCTCATGTGCCAGCCCGCAAGGCTTCATCTGTCCAACAGATTGCAGGTAAGAATGCATAAAAGAAATTGATGTGAATATTAAAATACAGTTGTTTGCATACTTGATTTTTCTTCTCCTCTCTTCTCCTCTGCAGAAATCATGAAAAATGGTGGCATATGTGGAATGCCTACAGACACTGTCTATGTGCTGGTGGCAGCTTGCAACAGGCCAGATGCAGTTGTCAAAGCTTACAAGTAAGTGTCTTTTTTTTGTGAGTGTGCCCTGGTCTGCATTCATTTATCAGTTCCGTCTCATTATTCTCTAATTTTTGTGTTTGACTTCAGGGTGAAGAAGCAGGCGCAGGACCGACCCATGTCCCTGTGGATCTCTTCCATCAAGCAGCTGGAGCCGGTCCGACATCTGCTGAGCCCTCTGCTCCTGGACTTCATGGAGGCTGCGTGGCCCTCCTCCATCAGCATGGTCATACCCAGAGGTAGCTGTGTGTTTGTGGATGTTTGCATGTTTGTGCCTGGTTGCCTGATGGTGCATGAAGGGTCATATGGGTTTCTTGTCTCACACAGGCCCATGGATGGACACCTTTGGTTTAGGAGAAGCTGCCAAACACATAGGGACTCCACAAAGCATCGCTATCAGGAACCCAGACTGCACTGTGGCCACACACCTCATTAACCTGGTAAGGGCTGTAGACATGAATAACTGCGCACCTTCGGCAGTAAACCCCATAGTGAATACAATGACCTGTTTTTTTTGAAGGTGGGGCCCATTGCTGTGACCTCAGCCAACCCTACAGGCGAGGCAGACACAACTCACCACAACCAAGTTTACGCCAAGCTGGGCAACAAGGTAAACACAATAATTCAGTTTTATTAAATCCAAGAGGCACTGCTGTTCATACTTTCATTGAACTTTTTGTGAACAATATGTGCATTTTGCTTGGTTAGGTGGACGGGGTGTTATGTGATGGAGCCTCGCCAGAGAACATTGCATCCACTGTGGTTGACTGCACAAAGATTGAAACAGGAAACATTGGTTTCTTCAGAGTTGGTCTCATTCCTAAATCCAAGGTGATATAAATATCCCCTCCTGTTCTTTGCATTTTAGGTTAACCCTCTCAATTTTTTGTACGCTCACACTAATACTCGTTGTTTTTGTTTGGAAGGTTCTTCAGATCTTTGAGGAGGTTCAGAGGCGGCACAGACAAGGGCAGACGAATCCTGCTTTTGAATATGATATAAATCTGCCAGATACACAAATAGACAGAGGTTCAGGAGAGGACAATGCAGCAGAGTCAGAAAGAGGAAGTGGAAGCTCAACACCACGCACTAATTCCCCTGATCAAAGTCCAGTCCTTAGAAATGAGTCATAGTATCAATGCACTGCTTCAAAATGCTGCCTGCTGCATTATAAATAATATATTGTAATCTAATGTGCGGTTGTTGTAAAGTTGTCAAATGAAAAAATCACGCACTGATTGGCATCATTAGCCATTCCTTTCTTTGAGTATGCCCTTTGAACAACCATGAAGAATCCCATAAGCTGTGTTTTATTTTGGCCACACTGATGTCTTTATCAAGTATGTTGTTTTGTGTAGTTCGTAGAGCCAACTGTATGTTAAGTGTTAATAACACACAAATGTTCATGCATCATTTGTTATATGACTATATATGTGTAAATTATGGTGTGTAATATATTATGTACAGATGTTTTGCTTATGTTGACGGCTGCTAAGCCAACTGTATATTTTATGTCTGTATACCAGATAACATGAGTGCACTTACTGTGTATAGTTTTAGGATAATAAAATTGCACTACTTCCATACTCATCAACAATTACACATATACACAAAAACATACACACACATACATAAAAAAACTAAACAATTTAATGAAATGAAAATAATTCAAAGACAAGCACACCTCTCCTATAATCACCTCTCCTGATAATGTGCTTAAATTTCTGCTGTCGTGAAATTTGAGCAAATTATCAGTACTGTGACAATTTAAATCATATAGTTAAAAGATATCAGCAGAAATAAGTAATAAAATATGTAATAAATAATAAGATTTCAGTGTTTGATAGAATAATTAATTTATCTTTTTTTCAAATATTACTTGATGCTTGAATCAAGTCACATCAAATGTCACCAAATAAAAATCTTATATATTTTTAAATTTTTATATATTTTTTTTATTTTTAAACAGAATATGTACATTTAAGTGTACAATAATATATAGTGTAAGCACCAGCACATTATATTTATACAAATAAAGAAGAAAACTATGAGACAAGGTAATGCCAGGGGGAAGGCTACACAAAACATATCAACAGGAATCAACTACATAAAAACATTGAAACACTGACTATATATTTCCACAGTTTTTCTGTTTACACTGTGAACAATGAAAGCCATGAAATTTTTATGTTTATATGTTTGTATATGTATATATGTTTATATTTTATGTGACTGAACATGAATTAAATAAGTTTACACTTATGAATATGATATTTTGCTATAGTTATAACAGAGATTGTCATGGAAAATGTGTCCTTATCATTTTTGCTGTGGTCAGTAAAAAAAAAATCCCACTTCAGAGGGAAATCATGACAAAGTCTGGATATCACAAAAGCTTTTACAATATTGACAGTTCCAAAATATATGAATGATGATTTAACTGGATTCCTTAACATGTTCTTTACATGCAGTGTCAATAATCTTAACACATTTGTTAAGATCTCTGAATTAACTTAAAGGAAACCTCTTTAACTTTATTATTGATCATTTATTTGTGGGGTAAGGTCACAAAAATCACAAATAACATTATTCCAGTATAGAACAGTTGCCTCTGAGAATGTAGATCCTAATAGCTCTATCAGTAGTAGTATAGTATAGTTAATACTTAAATAGATAATACTTTTAATTTATTTGTTATAAAATGTTCAGCAAGGAGTTGAGTAGAGAGCAAGAAGAGGTAGGGGGAGACTGGGAGACCCAATTATATTTGGCATTTTGACTCTACGACAAACTGAAACCATTTGGTATCTGTATAAACGGCTGTATTGACGTATTTTCCCGGAAAATTATCTGGAGGAATGCATTTACGACCAGCAGTGACCCAAAATCATTGGAGGCTACTATACGGAGGCAGTCCAGAAATTCGGTGGTTGTCCAAGGATTGTCAGAGGCGACCGGGGAACTGAAAATGTTAAAGTCAGAGACTTTCAGCATTTTCTCCGTCGTAACATTCATAACGGCGAGAGAGTTGGTGGGGTTTCCTCAGATGGGAATCAATAGAGTTCTACATCTCTCTGTTCACTGACCTGAAGGACCGTGATTTGTTCGGTGGTACATATTTGGACCGAGGTCTAATTCAGTTCTGCTTGATGAGTATCATTCAGGTAAGCTACAATGCATTGTTATATGTATTTTCATCCTAAATTGAGGCCCACAAATGTTCGTTTTTTATTTTAACATCCTCCCATGAGCAGACACTGGTTGGGAGTATTAGGACTCGTGTCTCATCATGTCCATCTTTCTTCTTAATCACTGTCATCGGTGTCCTACAATAGCGTATTAATTCATAATCAGTGTTGGGGGTTAGGTAGGCCTAATTTAATTACAAAATAAACAAAATTGTGATGTGTTTAGGCTTAGGCCTATTAATTTACAGTTACTTATGTAAAATTCATGATTAAGATTTTAGTTACATCTGAAAAATTTCAGCAAAAGCCTAAAGCTATTTTATTTTTGTTGCTTGGTGTACCTTGATCGCGTTTCTTCAAATAACTATAATCTGTCTTTACTTAACACTCGACTTCTAGATGTATTATGTTGAACGTTACCGCTGTGAAACAATCATAAAATTGATCTGATGAGTTCTGTCTTCATTCGACAACAGCACGGTGGTGAAGTTAGTTTCAGATATTCATTGTGGGTTCAACAGTGTTAAATATTCACCCTGAAACTCACTTCACCAGTGTCCTGTAGTTTAATCTCTCTCAGCGGGTAGAGCTGTCTCCATACAGACACAGACATACAGAAGAAGAGTTGTGACAACTTCACTCATTTAACTAGCCGCATGAAATAACGTCTCATCATATAATAGAGATTTTTTCCCCCAGTACAAGCATTGTGGGCAGCAAACACTGTTTTTATTAATTTATTAAATTATTTATGCTGGTCCCTTTCCACTCTTTTCCACAACTTTTCTTTCTCTCTATACTGTTTTTCCAGGATGAATTAGACGAGACCATCCATGTGTGGGATTCACATGTCATCAGACCATCAAAGAATGACAGGGTGCCCAGTGGTCGCCCCCGAATCATGTACATGTTCCCAGAACTCTACACAATTTATGACTGCATTTCCCCAGTGGACAGAGCTGATGCACAGTTGTGTCAGAGTAACTGCACATTTCGACCAGCAGTGCCATGTGACACAGACATCTACAACATCTGCAACATTCTGATGGCAGAGTCACAGCTGCATCTTCCAGATGATGCTTATCAAGCATTGGATTTGTACCTGCATTTGAGGAATGAGATAACCTCCGCTCTCTAATTTGAGATGGATTATTATTCAGATTATTCAGGGGTACAACATGTGCACACTGACTACACTGGAACAGTGCTATGCCACAGACATTAAGAACATTTGCAGCAATATTGAGGGGCAAAAAGGATTGATATGTCACTATATGTACACTGACTACAAAGAGAAACAACAAGGCAGGACATGAAAGAGGAACTGAATATTTATTTGAGAATAATGTAGCATTAAACTCAAAACCGTTTGCAGACTCCCATCTCGCAGTTGGAATTTAAGATGGTTTTACAACTTGCAACAAAATTGTGGTCTCTTAAAGGCCATTTCTGTGTCCTCATAGACTTCACCTGTGATTTATAACATATAAACATAGCTGCTGTGTCATGCAGATGTAACTCAAATGCCACTACAGGAACTTTTGCTCAATCAATTTTTGTTTGAATTTTAAAGAATACTGATTTTGGTACAAAAAAATCTTCAGACAACACAAGTTCTGTACTGTATAGCACAGACTGGGTCAATGGTCCTTTCATGGTTTTTCTGCATTGAGCCACTGGGAGCTAGATCTAAATAAGAGGAGCTCTCTGGATGATCCACTTGATGACGTCTCCTGGTCTTGTTCCTCAAGGATCGTGTCTTCATTGTCCTAGCCTATAAAAAAAGTCAGCAAATCAGCAAATTATGGGCTTATACAGACTTGACACAGAGTTAAGACAATAGATTTATCCTCAAAAATAAATGACATCTGTGAATGTACAGGTCACATTGAATAAGAGCACAGGTAGGAAAGCTAAGGTGAAACTTATTAAATTGGCTACTCTTTGAGAACAATAAATATGTATCAAATGCATATCTTTTTACAGCATACATCATACACAGCATATGAGACAGGTGTGGTATACAACCACACCAACCATAAAGGAAGTCATTAATTCTACTTATAGTGCAGCATTTTCACCCACAATTTGCGCCGTTTTAAAACCATAGCAATAAACAACCAATCAATATAAATTAAATATCTACAGTAGCCTATGTATTGATACCACAAATGTGGCAGAGGATAAATTACCTTCATTGGCCTCTTATGTGTTGGCTCGAAGTCCGATGATTCATCAGAGAGGAGTATAATGTCTTTAGCCTTGGTGGTTGTGTAGATGTGCAGCATTCGTAGTTTAGTCTGTTCGTACAGCTGGCCCACCGTGACTCGAAGTCTTCCATCGGTCCTTTGGATGAATGCTCATTTGGAAAAAACAAGCCTTTGCCTGTCTCCACCAGTTCACCCATAGTCACTGATTTCTGGACCAACAGGTTCCGTGTTCCTCCTCCTTTTCTCGTTCTGACCTGGTGATAAGTTCCGCTCTCAAAGTGGAGCCATCCCATTTCAACCCGCCGGGTGACTTTGGCTGCATGTTTATTGCCAATACCGGGGCCTTGTGTGTCACTGTTAGCAGGAGTTCTTAATCTGTCTCTTAATTTCTGCATGAGAGAGGACTTCACTGTCTCTACTCCTCCCGACTCTTCGTTTGTCACAGTTCTTTGACGACAAAATGCTCTGAGCGCAAGTCGGTCCCCATATCTTACGATATACTGGCCTAAATCCTCATCTCTCATAACACTTATGATCTGTATGATCTTATGTCGGTCTGTAAAATGCAAGGCAAACTTTGCGAAATTATATTGCCTACAGAAAGCTAGCAACATTAAATGTAGGCTATTGCTTACTTTATGTGAAAGTTAACAATTATCCTCACCTTGTCATCTTTTAGTTGGTTGATGACACTATCAAGTATATTCCGCATTTTCAGAAACGAGAATAAATCTACTTCTGCTGCCATCCTTTGTGCTTGTCTTGGAGGCTTAATCACAGCAAGCATAACTCCTACTGTTGATTATACCCTCGGTTTCTGGAGCATACCAGTGAAAGTTACGTGCGCACAGGAGATTATCTCGTGCTCACGAGATGTTTTTCTCATGTGCACGAAGAAGTATCTCGCGCGAACGAGAAGGTTATCTCGTGCGCACGAGAAACATATCTAAAAAAATGTTTTTCCCCATGTCCCTTTAAGGGCTCCGTACTCTCCATAGGAAAGTTGTTTCGATTCCTAAGCTTTCAGTACCGGATTGTCCACACAGTGATCATATGACGGTAAGACATTTGATGTAAATAACTGTAATCAACATCTGTAATACATTGCAATGTTAACCAAATTCATATAAGCTTATTTATTACTTTCATAGTATTCTTCTTCATATAGCATGGTCTTCCCCTAAAAAGGCACAATCAAAGGCCCAGGGCTTAGTAATGAGACCCTTCATGAGTTAGGTCCAATTTGTTTTTATGAGACTAGTACAGTGCCTGTTCAAAACAATCAATAAATTGACAAACGTTGATAAGGATTTAACAAAGTCAATGGTTTTAACCCATGCAGAAACTTCACCAGTGAGACTAAACTGAGGTTGAACCGTAGTCAGTGAGTTGTTAGCATTTGCACCAAAGAGACGTTCCCACTCTAAACCTCTCACATGATTTAATTTCAATAGCTATTCACATGATTCAATATTTTACAAAAAGCTAAGACCATAGAAAAGTTTAAAATTTAGATACAGATTTGTGTATCAGAACTTGGTTTTGTCTTCTTTTCTCTCTTGTGCTTGATTTATCTTGTAATCCTTTGGATGGGTCCTGACTCCAGCTTGAGAGCCACAACCAAAGTAATATATAAAGTAGACTGACTGGCTCCACCTGGACCCTCTCAACAGTAAAATGCTACTTACACATTGATGCATCAGTAATGATCTAATAATGTCACATACCATCTTTTATACGTTACAGGGGACTTTTGTGGCCCTAATTCATTTGGAGGCCCCAAGCAGCTGCTTAGTTTGCTTGATTTGTGACAACGTGTGAGAGAGAAAAATCACTTTAAAACATTGAGGAATTAAAAAACAGAAATTCATAACTGTCACAGTCACTGAATTTCAATGACTGGTTTACAGAAAAGATAGCTTCTTCAGCATGACCTCCTTTCATCCAGAAGCTGCTCTCTGTCACTTCTCCAGGACTCCCTCTCCTTCAGGACCATGATCTTTGCAGCAATCCTCAACTTTTCCATTTCCTGCATCTCAGCCTCCATGTGTTTCCTCATGTCCTCCATCCCTTTGTTATACTCCTGTGCGACACGAACACAGAAACACATGAAGACATTTTCATATCACTGATATGAAAATCAGCAGACTCAGGTATCTTGTTGGTTTTATACTCCCAATAAGATACCTGAGTCTGCTGACCACGCTCTGTTGGTTGTTCCTAAGACCAAAATGAAAACTGAAGTTGCCTGTGCATTTATTGTAGCTGCTCCCACTCTCTGGAACACTGTCCCCTATCTATAACATTTCAAATGACTGTTTCTGGGTTCATGAAGCTGTAATAGTCCTAGCCCTTTTCTAAGTATTTGATGTTTAATTTAGTGTTTATTTTATGTATACTTTGATTTTACAGTGTTTAATGTGATAAGTTTTGCACAGTCAAAGGTGTGAGAAAGACAGTGTGAGAACATTACATGTATTGATTATCTATGGTGCTTATTTTCCCCAGCCTACCACAGAGGCAGTGGAGTGGAAAGAGGTGGCAAGGATCTTTCAAGAAAATTGGAATTTTTCTAATTGCATCAGTGCATATTCAACCACCTGCTAAGTCTGGAAGTACCAAACAACTACAAACCCAGATTTTCTTTGTCACTTATAGCCATAGTCAGTGCAAATGATATTATTATTGCCAATGTTGGTACTCAGGGAAGAGTGCAGAGAGTGATATTTGGCCACTCAGATCTCTGGGCTGCCATGGACAGAGGTCTAATGAATGTCCCCCCTCCAGAGCCTGCCAGGCACTAACATAATCGTGCCTCATGCATTTGTTGGCGATAAAGCATTTCCTCTCTGGACCGATGTACTAAAGCCATACCCTTACCGAAACCTGGACCGTGGACAGTGAATATTTAATTACCGGCTGTCCAGGACAAGGTGCACGGTCAAGAATGCATTTGGAATTTTGGCCAATAGACTGCATGTTTTCCTTTCCAATATAACACTAGCCACAATGTGTTCACAATTTCTTCAGGGAGAAGGCATCAGATACCTACCTCCCCCCAGCTTTTGTAGATGTGGAGAATGAGAACCACAGGATAATTCCCAGAGCTTGACAGAGGAATGGAGAACTCCTCTCTGTGGCAGCGAGCAGGGCACAGAATGCCACAACCACCAGTTGAAGGCATACGTTCTTTTACCTGTGGGATCTGTTTCCTGGCAAGAAAATATGATTTACTTAATTACTTACTAGGCAACATGAAGTAACCTGATAATTATATTCCCTTGGATTAAAATATTAGGTACCCATGGACACACTAATATCGAAAGTTAATGTCATGTGACACCTTAAGTATTTGCTTCCTTTGTCTAATGGAACTGTTACTTAAAACAGCAGCAAAAAACAGGAACAAAAGGAGATGAATATATAACGCAAAAGCATACTTTTAAAAAAAGTACAACTATAGCAGAGCAGCTGTATAATAATGTAACATTTGGGCTGCCAGTTTAGGGGAAAATCCTCCTCCAGTGTGACACTTTTTAGCCAACTCCTCAATTCATCAAATGGAATATTCCACCACTTGTGGAAAAGGCCTGCAGGGCATGTGGACCAAAATCCATTTACAACTGCAGACTTGATGGGTTACTGTAAAAACCCTTTATTAATAATTTATTAACTTTTATAAATGTAGACATAATGACTTATCAGTGAGAGACACGAGTATTTACAGACATTGACTGCATTATTACTGAATATAAATACACAGACATGATATTACCAAAACATTTAGTTAAAAAGGAATACAATTATGACTCTACTCTATTCTATTTCATGCCATTAGTCCCTAGAAGACACATCAAAAAGGCAGGGGTGTTGTTGCCATAGCTTACAGCACTAGGGATTGTACATTCAAGGCTAAGGTTTTTAATTGCATCAGATTTTATAACATCCTGTTGGACAAAGGCAGGACTTGGTGCAACTGTAAAGATTCTCTGAATTTAAGATCAGTAATCTAATCTCAGATCATCTACCTCAAAGCTGTTCATTTCATTCTCTAAGTATGTTTAGGTGAGGTGGATACTGTAATAGGCCTAAAGATAAGAGTAGTTTAGTTTAGATTTGAAGTCCTCACTGTTCGGCGAGGAGCCCGGCCTCAAAGTGGTTGGAGTTGTTAATTACAGTGGATATATGCTATGATGATGATAAACACTTTGTGGGGTTGTATAATCAAGTGAAAAGGTAAGTGTCTTGTTCTCTATAGCCATCGTCAGCAACGCAACGCCTTGCATCATTTTACTATAGGGCTGCTTACAGTCTGAACACCTACTAAGTCATGTTCAGACAGACAAAAGCACTGCAAGAAGAAAGTCAACCCTCTCATTTAATAAAACCAACACAGCTCCTGGCATTGTTTTAACAGGCCATATTTAAACTGACTGTGTGAAAGAATGCAGCCTCCTCATTAATTTGAGTGACGCCAGTCCTGTGGTGCAGCATGAGTGACAAGGTACAAGGACTCCAGAAAAAAATGAAGGGTTGTCAGATAAAATATTTGACCCTGGTTCAGCTCTTGCTGCAATGCAGCATTGTTGTGCAAGACGTTCCGGTTGCCCATGTACACATTTCTGGTGCATTACTGCTTCTTTTTTTTTTGCCAGTGCGCTGCTGGACTGGCCTCATTCAAATGAGGGAGGGGGCAGCATTTTTTCACAAAGAGCTTAAGTTTGACTGAATTTTATTACAAGTTAAATGGGAGGTAATCTGGGTGGTATATCAGTGAGAGAGTGGTGGGTGGGGCAGCAAAGTGGAAGAGACTGCAATGACAGCAAAGATACAAAACAATTATGGTAATTTAAATGTGCTTCAGCTAAGGTGTTCATTAGTTAAATTATAACTAATAACTGCAGCCCTGGAGTGATGACTAAATTTAAATATTAATCGTCTTCCTGAATGAACATGCACTGTGCTTCATTAAACTTTACATCTCAGTCACTCAGGTACTGTGTGGTTGATTTAGCTATTGTTGTTTAGCTATTTTAATATTTTTACAGGAATTTTATAAAAAGCTTCATTTTCTACATCTCTGTAAAAACACTGTGAGAATTTAGTAGATTCAGTTCAGTTTCTCAGATTTCTTGATAAGTTATTTATGTCCAATGCTGACGCTCAACATAACACTGTATCCTGTGAAAACATGTTCATTGACATTTAAATGAAACGTTTTTTCACTAATCTTAAAATACTGTTGTTGCCGAAACCTAAAAACATGTGGGACTCAGGATGCAAACCCTGGTCTCTGGTATCAGAGTCTTGCATCCTGTACTCTCTCTATCCACACTGACCTCCTCCCTGTGACTTCAGGGCCATATATAAATATAATACTCCATTCATCAAAACAAACAAACAAACAAACAAAAAACGTTGCCTGTGCCTCAACATACCACTGTATCCTGTGAAAACTCCTGTAATTGGGAATTTTAATAATAGAGGTGATCTATTGATATCGTAAATATGTAGATTTGGGCTAAGGGGTAATTATGTCAGTGAAGACTTTATAACAGCCTATTTTATAATGGCCACAAAGCAGAGATTAGAGCGACTGGAGATTCTCTTAATTTACAGGCAGGAGTCTAATTTCTATTTCAAGACTGTTGATTTCTTTTTCTAAACTATGTTCAGGTGAGGTTGATATTGTAGAGGACCTAAAGGTACATGGCAGTGGAGTTGAGGTTTGCAGCACTAGCCGCTCTGTTCAGAGTCTGGCTTCAAAATGTTTGGAGGTGCTAAATAGCACTTTTCAGATAGTCTTTGTCTTTTTGAGCTTGTCATTATCTGAAACAGTGGTGATTGGCAGATTGACAGATTCGGTCAGATGTTGTCAACATGTAAATTTCTAGTCCTTAAATGTAAGACGAGCCCCACTCTTTCAAACATAATTTCCAGAAGAAAATATCATCTATTATTTGGGCCAATAAGGTAACGAGGAGATCAGAATCTCTTAATTGCTTATAGTTTTCTCGTAATTATGCAACCTTGTCTCAACCTGGTCTAAATTACATTCATATATTACTTAATTGCAACAACAAATATGTTTTGCTCAAAAAGTAATCATGGTCTTGTTTTAATACAGAAAAAACTGCAATGACTTGAAGCATAACATGTTCATTGATATTTAAACGAAACGTTTTTTCACTAACCTTGATCAAAGTACTTTTATTTCCTAAACCTAAACACATGTGGGACTCAGGAAGCAAACCTCAGTCTCTGGTGTCAGAGTCCTGCATAGTGTACACCCTCTATCCATTTCCTGGTCATGAGTCATTTTCTAAGAAAAGCTTCTGTTTCTCAGAATTGTTCTTTTTTCATCACAAGATGTTATTGTTTAAACAAAGAAAATGAAAATTTTTGAGAGTGTCTTTGACATACATCACGGAAAGTCTACTCCACTGATGAACCAAACTTGGGCATTTCCTTATTGTGACATATGCCTTTGTTAATGTCCACCAATAAAGTTGATGTATGAGGACAATTAATCATTTTTCATACATAACTATGTTTATGGTTTAATTTACAAATCCTGTGATTCGAGACATGACATTCATTCATTCATTAGAAGAATTAGAGATTAGAGAAATGAGCTCCCAATTCAGAAATGTCACAAATATTAAAAGACAAAACACACAAACCACAAAAGAGAACTGAAAAGCAAGAGAATCATTTTGGGGGAGGGGAGAGAAGAAGTCCTGGTGGCTCTTTCATTGTGCCTGCTTTTTTAAGTCATTGACACTCTCTCTACTAAAATTAAACTGTGGATAACAGTTGCTTTGAAACATGAGTCCACAGTGATGCCAGCAGCTTTGTGAGCCTTTAAAACTCACTGTAGAGTAAAATGAATCTTAACATATTAATGTTGAGGTCCAAAATCTGTTTTTGATCCTGAGCAGTTGTGGTAAAGTAAATGTAAAAACTGGCCAGGTGGGCGATCAGAGTAATCATCAATAAAAAATAATATCTTCAGCAGTGGTGATTGTGTGACCCCAATTTTTTATACTACATTATATGATCAGTTTAATTAATGGAAGTACTAGTATTAAGTCTTACCTGTGTGTATTTATGCAATAGTGTACTTCAGGAATTGTACTTACATTGTTTTCTGTCACGCAGGCACAGTGAAGTCAACAAACTGCAGTGGGTTTGGTCCAGGTAGCCCATACTGCCACATAGATGGATGACATGACTGATCCGAATCGGCCTGCTCCTGTGACTTGTAGCCGGCTGACATAGACCTGGATGATAGCTCCAGAGATGCTCCAGAGACCCAAGGGTCAATCAGTCAGTGCAGCTGAACCATAGATGGCAAAGATCAGAATGAGCAACTCGAGAATCCCAGAGACCACCAGAGCCCAAGAACCTGCCACCAGAACCACTGCTTCAAAAACTAAAGTGGCTGTGATTGCCCCAAAAACGAAAGGCATGATGTAGTTGACTGTGGCAGAGCAAAAGGCGAGGAGAAAGGACAGAAGGATATAGGGGACGAGACCAGCAACAGCTGACTGCTCAATGGACAGACATAAATAGCAAACTGGGGCCTCTGTGGTGTCATTCAGCAGCATGTTGCTTGATACGTTAGTTTCTGTTGTGGGAGTTTCAGCTACTGCACCAAAGTAAATCCGAGGGGCACCATAACTGCCCCAAAGAGCAGCATAGCCAATGAAGGCAGTGCCACTCAGATGATCGTATTTTTGGAAGGAAAGCAGGCCCGCCACCAGTTGGCATATACCACCAATCAGGATGAGATGAACACCTGTAAAAGGTGTTGTAAATTAGTATAAGCCAATTTTATATTATTGATTCAATTTTTCTAGAACAATTACTACAGGTTTTACCTGCAAGTATGTTCTCCACCCCTTGTGGTGCGATGCCAGTGTGTGCTGTACTGAAGTTCTGTGGAAGTACGAGGAATGCACTGATCCCATTGGATAACATGCCTAAAACTCCTGGCTCACCATAGAAACTGGCGGGAAAACCATCTGATATAGTCATAGTCTCTATGTTGTCAAATTGTAGTTTTGCTGAAACAACTGGTAAAAGATGTAACAATGTCAAACCAAAAAATGTAATGACACTGACAACATATCTATGAATTAATAAAATATGTATATCTTTAAAAGGTAGAACAATATAATGCAATACTTCATTGATCTATTGCTGCAAAATATTTTCCAAAGAAGCATAGTATTAAACCATATGACATGAGTTTATGTTCATTTTTATTAGGATCCCCAATTGATTCTACAGCAAGTCCTGGGCTATATAAGATAGTCATCCTGTCCTGAAAGCTAGAAAAGAAAAGAACTGTATAAAGAGAAGATAAACAGTGTGATAAAAATACCTTATTGAAGCCATGTTGTCCAAGATACAGGTAAAGACTCAGAATATTTATTTATTTATTTTAGTTAGATGAACAAAGATGTTTGGCTTAATTCAATCTTGTGGAAGATTTAATACAAAATTCTGATATAATTAAATTGTGTGTACTGTGTAGGATTTTTTTGTGAGTACACATTAGGGAAGGAATTTAACAAAGTTCTTGTTAAGAGTTGAGCAGATTACACCTTAACAGGTGTTGTACAGTGCAGCACCACCTCACCAGCAACAGACCTTTCAAAGGAGGCACACGGCAAAGCAATATTATTATAGTGATGCTGATGTGCAATAAAAGGCTGATTTAACTTAATCTGTATCTGGCAAAGAAAGCCATAAAATCACTGCATGTCCACAGCAAATAACTGATCTGAGGTAATGCTCATAGCTTAGGTGTATTCAACCCTTTATACCTGTGTTCCACAGAAAATCATTGGTCCAATGTCAGCTGTCAGAGGACTGCATAACTCTGCACTGAAAGGTAAATTAACTTTTGGCACTTGAGGGTGACAGGTCATTGATGCCCTTGAAATGACAGTTATGTAAAGTAGTAGTAGTAGTGGTAGTAATTCATCTTTACTTAATCTTCACTTACCAACATTTTTTTTCTTCCAACTCCATTGTAGCAACTTCGATTGCTTATTTTGTCAAACTTATGGTACATTGAACTCTATTCTATCCTGTTATCCAAAGAATATTAAAACACTGTCACACAGACTGTGAGAATAATGGAGACATACATTCTCAAACTCTATACCTACCAAGCAAATGTTGATTCACTAGTTCTATCACATCACATTTCAGACAAATATACAAACTGTTTCTCCTCTACTTCCTCCTGCCCTCAAGTCTTCTTTCTCCTCAATGCATTTTGCAACACATTGCTGTCCTTTCCCCCTGCAGTCTTGAAGCACCCAGCCCCTGATGCCACAGTCACAGCCAGCTTTGGGAAGTTTATCAGTGAAGTGAATTCCGAGCACTTGTCCTCTGTAGTCGTCCACCGTAGTAAAAGGATGGTGCTAGACAGCATTGGAGTTGGTCTGATTGGCAGCACTACTGATGTGTTTGAACTGGCTCTGCAGCACTGTCAGGTGAGTCAGAGTGAAAGAAAAACAGACGAAAATAACTTTTTTATAAAGGTCTTTTCTGATACAACAATGGCATATATGAAAGCAAATGCCTGATCTTATACAAATAGTAGTCATATGTTGACAGATAAAATGATGAATAAATATTGATTATTAATATACTGAATTTAGTTATATGACTTGGACACATTTTTTTTCTCTCTGTAACCCAGTGTCTGATAATGCACCAAGCTCTCCCTGACACTTGCAGCTTTCGTCAACTGAGTGGCGGTGAGTATAAACAGGTGGAACAGATGTGTCACCTTTGTCCCCAGTAGACCGGACGGTTTCAGATGCACCAAACCCAGTACCACAACCACACTACAGTTATTTTGCACTCAACTATGGTACAGTCTGGACAGCCAGCTACTAGAGGTGCTGATGAGAATCCTGAATTAACTTCACATGACCCTGCTGCAGAAATTTCTGCAAACATTCCTTCGCCCCTGTTTCTAAAGAAGCCACTGCAGCCCACATTTTCCTTCAGTAGCCAAAGCCTGTTAAGCTGTAACATAAAGTGCATTATTTAAGCAAAGGCAATGTTTACAGTTTCATTTCATGGAGTGCAGCAACCTCATGCCCTTGCTAGTTGTATGCAAAATCACTCGATAATCATCTCACTTTTTAAAATTAAAAAATAATTATGTGTGTTATGGTAGTTATACCATTCTTAGATTGCTAAAAAGTTGTCTTTTTGCTACAGACTCACTCCATGGACTTTGATGATACATGGCACCCTGCCACTCATCCCACAGGAGCCGTCCTTCCCGCTGTGTAAGCGCTCAGTGACATGATGAATGCTAATAGCAAACCTAGTGGCCTTGACTTCCTGCTGGCTTTCAACATCGGCATAGAGATCCAGGGCTGGCTGATGAGATTCTCTAATGAGGCCCACAACATCCCCAAGAGGTGAGCACCTCAGAACATGAGTCAAATCAGAAACAGGTACTTTAAGGTATATTAGCAACATTGCAGGGTTTGCAATTTGCAGGTTTGCTTATTTCTATATTTTGCATAAAGGGCAATTATGAGACTGAGCTCCCAAGAAGAATGACACAGTGGTTTGTAATGTTTTGTTTTGTTTTTTCCCATCACTTTATTTATTTAAAGCAACACTTACAATATGTGTGACAATAATATAATAGCAGAAAACAACAATAGGCATCATAATGAAATAAAGATAACATAAAGGTCATGACTTCACTTTCAGTTTGTTGATATAGTAAACATTGTAACAGGACAAAGCGCAAAAGTAATAATAATAAATAGATTAAAAAATAACTTAATAGAAAAGGTAAACAATAAAATCAGATTTCTTAAAAAAAAATCTTGGAGCATACTTACTGTATGTGATATTTCTTATTATAGTAGGTTGTAAAGTGAGTAGCCCAAAAACGATATATAGTTAGGTTTGAGTGAAAGATGCCATAGTGGCCGTAGTAATTATGACGCAGAGCAATGGTGCAGTTCAGATGACGTATATGTGTCTACAAATATCCTCATTCAGAGGAGGCAGGGTGGATGGAAGCATCAACAGTGGACTTTGCCACAGGAGACCACTTGTTTGCCTTTTCTAAGAGTGTCACATTTCCAACCACCAGTTGGGACGGTTTCTTAAAAAACATAACTACAGTCCCCTAACCATAACCCTGTGGTTATTATTGTAGCCATAACAATAACAGTGGCCTAACTTTAAGGAATTAGTAACATACACCACAATCTCTAACCTTAACAAAGTGATCATTTTAACCCAAACCATGATCTTTCCCGAAACATAACCAAGTGGTTTTTGTGCTTGAACCTAACCAGATTGTAACCATAGTGTTATCAAATCACAAAATGTAATTATTTTTAAGAATGTTTTGTAACAACTTTGGAAAGCAGAGACAAATCATGTTGTCCTGGCCATTACTGATAATAGGGGCGCCACATTAGAAAATGCTCCTGTGAGTCGTTCTAGAGTGCGTGGTCAAATGACGTATTTGGTCGTTTCATTTGGAGGATTTGTTGGAGGGGTTACAAGGAGGTTGGCACATTGTAACATGCAGTCTTTTAGTGGTGTCAATGAGCTGTGAAAGACGTGTTATTATGTTCATCTCCAGGACGGCAGAGGCTCTGTGGGTAGTGTTCGTACAATTAGCCATGTGGAGGAGAATATCACAGAGGGCTCCTTTTGGCAAGTGTTTACACCAAGTCAAATTACCCACCACGTTATTTGCTTGTTTATCAAATACTTCAATTACTAAAATTCTTTTTCCTTTAACACACCTGAAATAAGCTGTCTCTGCATGTGTAAAAGAGAAGTTGTTTGTACGCAGCTCTGCTATAACCATAATGATGGATATGTAAACCCAACCCTCACCAAAGACTATCTGTCTTCATCATCACCAGGTTTCACCCTCCCCCTGTGGTGGGGACTATGGGAAGTGCAGCAGCCTGTGCTCACCTCTTGTCCTTGGATCACTCCCGCAGCAGTCATGCTTTGGCCATTGCTGCCTCTCTGTCTGGAGCCCCAATGGCTAATGCTGCCACTCAGTCCAAACCCCTCCACATCGGCAATGCCTCACGTTTGGGGCTGGAGGCCGCTCTCCTGGCCTCTCGAGGCCTAGAGGCGAGTCCACTGGTCCTTGATGCTGTCCCAGGGGTAGCCGGCTTCAATGCTTTTTATGAAGACTACGTGCTGCAGCCTTTGGGGTCACCTGATGATAATGGCCATATGTTCCTGCTAGAGGAACAGGACATGGGTGTCAAGCGCTTCCCCGCACATCTGGGGATGCACTGGGTGGCAGATGCTGCAGCCTCGGTCCATAAGCTTCTTGTGGGGGGTGACCATGGCACTGTGTCCCCAGCTGAAGTTCAGGAGATCCTGCTCAGAGTCCCCCAATCAAAATACATCAACAGGCCTTTCCCTGAATCTGAGCACCAGGCACGTCACTCTTTTCAGTTCAATGCTTGCAGCGCTCTCCTGGATGGCGAGGTGACTGTGCAGTCCTTCACCCCTGCTGCTATGATGCGCCCTGACCTGCTCGCTCTGCTGGGCCATGTTCACGTGGAGCATCCCCATGACAACCTAGCTAATTTCAACCACATGTATGCCGAAGTCCAGGTGACACTTGTTGGGGGAGACATCCTGAGGGGACGCTGTGACACCTTCTACGGTCACTGGCGCAACCCACTGACCAATGAGAGTCTGAGGAAGAAGTTTAGGAACAACGCAGGGGCTGTGCCTCCATCAGAGAGGGTTGAGAGGCTGATTGAAGTTTTGGAGGAGCTGGACAGACTTGGGGACTGCACCCACCTTCTCTCACAGCTGCAGTGAACATTTACAGACATACAGGATGACAACAACAAAACAAAACATATAATGAAAATGTAAATCAAAAATCCTTAATATAAAATAAAAAGTATTGAAAGATCATAGATGACAAACATATCACATGTCTAACATACAGTATAATATTTGCCTTGATCCATGTACACTACAATTACACATCTAGACAATATTTTTACACATGCTTGTCTCAGTCAGTCATCAATATGACAGTACATCTTGATCTAATATACTCTCTGTACTCTCTCTGTATGCTATGATTATTTAGAATCAATACTGAGGTGTGAAATGCAATCTTGTTAAATTGCAAAGGGAAAAGCATAGATGATTTCTTTATTGAATAATGTCAAACATCAACATTATATTTTTATAAAAAAACATTTATATTATACTGTGCTTAATACTGCATGTCTGTGCCAATGATTGTTAATATGTTGATTTAATAAAGGGAAATGGGAAAACTGTACACTCTTTTCTCTTATTCAGTCTTTTATTTCTAGTTCTAAAGTTTCAGCACATTACCCTCTTAAGGATGAAATCCACCAGTCACCTGAGTGACATTCTGATCTCTCAGGGAAATAACCTTGACAGACAAAGAGTCCTTTGAGAGGACATTCATAATGAAGAAAGGCCTGCAACAAAAACATTTCCACACATCTACAAACAATCACCAACTAGAGAAAAAATGGGTAAAAATCAAAATAGAAAGACGTGTGTGCTTACATTCAAGTTATGCAATGAATCCTCAAAATAGAAATCTATATCAATGTGTATCTAAGGTACACAAGATAAGTAAAGATAAAGAGGAGACATAGCCTTTAACCTGATTCAAGCTTCTTCTCACCTGAACAGTTTACACCACATCTATGGAAATCCACCACCCTCAATCCTTATAGAGTGATTAGCTGCAATGAAATCCGGCCTTCACATAGAAATCAGTCTGATACAGACAACTGAGAAAGTTGGAGAGGGTCTCATTTTTTTGTTACATTACTACCCGTTCACTCATTGGCAATAAAAAATGATTAATACATATAAGTTGCTTCACAATTCTACATAAAGAGCCTTTAATTTTGTCCTTGTCATCCCTTTCAGCAAACTCAAATGTGTTAAACTCTTCAGTCATCTGCGGACCTGCCACTGTCAGCAGCAGCATGATTTTTCCGAATCCAGCCTTATGACTACCATGTAGCCTACAGACAGACTGTTGCTTGAACATCCACCAGTTGCAGCCCACATTTCTGACAAATTCCAAACCTTCTGGTGGTTTCAGTGTGTCTATGTTCTTTATTCTAGGCACTGACAAGGACGTTTACTCCTGGTACCGTGTTTTGTTCCTTGTCCAAAGAATAAAAGTATTGCTTTTAACAGCTAGCATTTGGTGGAGCTGTTATTAACAACACATAGACATCTGGAATGTGACCTTGACTACACACTGCTTTCTGTAAGACATCAAAAGCCAAAAAGGTTGGAAACCACTGGTTTCATCTTTAACAATGTGTTGTATTTTAAAAGCTTGTTATAATATCCATTGTGTCAAATCTTCATCTGAAAAGTAACTAGTCATACTAATAAAATAATAACTAATAAAAATAACAAGAACCCTCTGCAATATAACAAGATAAAGTGATATGTTGTTATTACAAGAAATGTTTTTTGTTAAAATGAAATAATGTAGTAATGTTATATTGCTCTTTAATGTTAATAGTGAGCTCTAGCCAGACTAATGTCTGTGCATTGTTTATTTCTCATTTTTTAGAGTTACATTTTCTTCTTCTAGTTATTGTAATTTGTGTAATTCCTTCTAGTATTATTAGATGTCAAGTTAGATATAACACTTTATGGTAAGGGTACATGAATTATAATTAATTCATGCATGACTTCATGCATAAAAAAAGCATGAATTCATTCATGTAATACCTCATGAACTATCAGGAATGCATAAGAATTAATGAATGAATTTAGTGATTCAAATGCGGTTCAATATGATATGTCATGATTTCTGAGTTATTAATGATGTTTGAGTCTTCTTCATAGTTTGCAGTTAAAGGGGCAGGCTAAAATGCTGACCAGTCACAGCAGTGCATATGTATTCTGTCTGTCTTTGCTAAAAATGTTATTGCTTTCTTACAAATGTGACATGATATATGAAAATTTTACTTTGCTGGCTTTGAATTATCAATTCAAATTTGTAAATATTATGAATGAGCTATCTTTAAAGCTTTAAAGTAATACTGTATGATACTTTGCCTAACTAAATAATTGGTCATCGATATAGGGTCCAAAATTGTGATTTAATTAGCTCTTGTAATTTTTCCAAATATATGATGTTCAAATAAATAGATGAGTTGACTTTACTTTAGGGGTCACAAAGATGATTGACGCATAAACAACACATAGTTAATACATGAATTACCAAGAATTGCCAGGTCAACACTTTATTTGAAGAGCCACAAACATGATGAAGTCATTTTTTGTTAATTATGAATACAACATTTGGAATTCAATAGAATACATACAGTATGAACTAATGCGACTAATGTAACCAGTTGCCTCCCTAACTCTATTTTACAAGTCCATTTCAGTTAAAGTATGTATATTGCACAATGTCCTCACATTATGAACATCAAAATAAAAATGTATCCAATAATTTGATCACAGTTGAGACATTTAAATTCCATACAATGTAATACAAACTATACCGTACAAATCTACAGGTTATTTTTTAAATAAATGTAAGCATTCAGAATCAGAGAATTGACATTTGCTCTAAGTATTAAATATTCATGTAACGTGTTGAAGTTACTGTTCTTGCAATCAGAAAGGATCCAGGAAGTTTTCATGAGCTTTTCTTTGAGAAGTGATTGAACTGGTCCATTCCACTGACCAACACTGTAGCATGGAACTTCCTGGGACGGTCCGGATCCTAAAATGAACAAAAAGATAAATACACAGTGCAAGTTCAAGACTGTGAAGTTATAACCTGCACAGAATATAAGAAGTCATTTATACTCATGCTTGTCTCACCTGTATAGGGTATGCGCAGGTGGGAACATACCGGATCACAAACCCACAGCGCCTCCTCTGGGATGTGTTGGTATCACTGGCATGGACAAGGAGTCCATCATGAATCTATGGAAAAAAGATTCAAAATCATAATTAATTCTTCTTATATTGAGCTCAAACAACCCTGTCATCTTTAGCAAAAAAATGAACTTACAGACATCTGCCCAGCTAAGAGGGGGCAAAACACAGCCTCCTCAGTCTGCACCAGCTCCTCTGGGATCTCCTGGTTGACTGTCAGCATGTTTCCAGGGCGGGTGGCCTGGCGATGGGGCAACATGCCAGAGCAGTGGCTACCTACAGGAGCAAAAAGACTGTTGTAAAGCAAGTTGTTGACGTCTCGGGTGGGAGTCAAGTAGAGCTTTTCATGCATTTATTTAGCTGCAGTCTCACCAGGACAGTGGCTTAAGGCATAAACCTACATGAAAAGCATAAATATAGAGGAGCTGAGGTACCTGGGATAACCTGAAGGGCACCGTTCTCTTTCTGTGAGTCATCCAAAGCCAGCCACACAGAGAGAACAGGGCCACCAGCAATGCCCCAATACCTGTCAACACAACGATTACAGTTAGTCAAAACAAAACAAAACACCTTCGCTGAATAAAAAAACAAACATTTGATTGTTTCCTAAGAATGTATTTCTACCTCATATCCTGATGCCAGGCCACGTATGGTAGTCCATTCTCTTTGATTTCCTCCTCCTCATTCTCCTGGGTGTTGGATGATGCGAGTATTGGGTATTTACAGATAAAGCGGGAATCCAGCAGGATGACGTCTGGGCCCAGGATGGCTGTGATCACTTGCAAGAGACGAGGGTGTTTGGTCAAGCCCATCACCCATGGATACTGAAGGTGAACATTATGGAGGCTGTACTGGGTGTATTTTTTACCTGGAGATACACACAAGGACATAACGTTTCCATTAAGTGACAACTGATGCAATACTAAAGCCTTATCATATCTGGTCATACTTTCACTCATTTTCACCCCTTTTTTTCTGATGTCCTTTCCTTTCTTTTCCCTCCTCATCCTCAGACCCCTACATCTTCCTGTGGTACTTACCAAATTCCTCCTCCAGCTCAGAAAAGGCACACCTGGCCTCCCTCAGCTCTGTCTCGTTCAACACAGGCAGTGCTGAGAGGAAGCCCTCCGTGTTGTAGGTCTCCTGCAGTTTGGCCGTGGATGTAGTCATCTCTATTAGACTGTTTCAGTGCCGATGCCTCCGGATTTCTGCTCCCAAAATATATAAGGTAGCGAGAACAGAGAGAGAAAATCAAGTTTAAATATGGCAAGTGTTCAATGTCCAAGATTGTGTTTTCCATTTAGTCAAGACAATTTGAACTTTAGCTTGTTTATGGAGGCATAAAAATAAAGCATGCCCTGCCCACCTCACCTGATGGGGAAAAAACATCCAACCACATTTAGGTGGGTCACACTGAGTGCCACCTTGTTCTTCCTTACCTTCACGACCAATATAACCCTACTAACTACACCTCAGTACTTGACTGAAGCAAGTCAACTGTCTGTGTTCAGAGTCTCTTTGTTAAACAATTGGTTTCTTAAATCAGGTTTCTTAAATATCTGCCTGAAGAAGTGCAAAACATTCAATTCAATTCAAAGAACACAAGCACACACACTCAACAAAACACAGGATAGAATGACACAAAAAACAGTTTGAATACTAAAGGGAAAAAGTATGAAGTGCATACAGTATTAACATACTACATAGTAACAACTACAAGTGCTACAACTAAAGGGTATATTTTAAAGTGCATATTATAATATTATCACAAGATTCCTCTTTTATTAAGCAAAAGTAGCAAAACCACAATGTAACTATATCAGTCTTAACTGTAAATAGTGTAACAGTAAGCATTTCATTAGTTCCATACCTTTTTGTCTTCTCTTGCTGGCTCTCTGAGACTGGATACTGTCAAGCTCCTACATGGCAGGCATTATATACTGTCCGAGCAACTGGTGGAAACTCCAGTCACTTGATCCCAAAACCGATCATCTGTGTTACACATTTAACAGAGAATATAAGGAAGAGCATATTGCATTTCAGTACCTATGTGCTGGGCTTTGTGTCATCTCCATTTTCAGGAATAACGTTATATATTAACTAGGAAACAGTGATTTCCAGACACTGGAGCTATTTTTGGTGCTGTCGTTCTTTCTAAATTGATATGATCCATTTTAGTTCACAGTAACTCATTATTCTGTCAAGCTAACTCTCCCAATCATCACAACCTTATACTCAACGTTTCAGTTCCTTGTCAGATACTCAAGAGAATGAAGGAATGATGATTGATCGCAGGACAAAGACACATTTCATATTGTGTGTATTGAGTGTGTGAGTGTATATGTGTGAACAGAGCTGGGAGAACGATTAATAACAGGAGGGGAAAATCCTAATGGTCTCCTTTTTAAATAAATGGACATCAGTTTTTCCTATTTACATTTCTACATTACATTACATTTCTTCTCACCTTGAATGAGAAAGTGTGTCCAAACGTTTGACTGGTGCTGTATGTATGAGAGAATAACAGTGCAGACATGTTTATGCCATTCTGTGCAAATGGCGCTAAAAGCAAATAAAAAGTCAAGAGAACAAAACAGCCTCCTTAATTAATATGTGTCTTTATTTTCATTTACAATTAGGGAAGGATGGAGATGCTGGGCAGTGTAAAAACAAGTTATCAGTTTCCTTCTCTGAAAGGTGAAACTCTGTTGTCCATGTGTGGTCAAAAAAACAACTTCCTTAGTAACTAAGGAAGTTGATGCTGTTACTAGAGTTACTGGAAACATGAAGCTGCTGCCAATTGTGTTTATTTTGTCGCCCAGCTGCTGCCACATGACGTCATTCTCAATTTATACTGCATATGTATCAGGTTAATTGATAACTCAATCACTACTTTTATACAAATAGATAACTGTGGAGAGATTGTTTTACAGAATACACTTTATGTTGTTTCAGTACAAAGAAAGATTAAGAAATCTTACAGTCTTTTACAGGGACATTGAAAATTATTCACGGAGGAAAACTCTGAATTGCCCGGTGATAACTTCTGTTGTGTGATGATGTGTTTCAGTCTCAGTTAAGATGAGGACAACTGACCAGGAAAAAACAACAGTAAACTTTTCAACTTCCTTCAGTGACAGAGCAAACATTAACTATGCAGCATATGCCAGGAGATAAAACAGCTCCTTAGAAGTTGATGAGGGGAATTACCACTGAAATACATTTTCCTTGTCAGACTGTCTGATGCCAACGCCTTTAATTGTGTTGTTGACTGTTTTAATGAGACTCGGAAGTTGAGAAGAAATTATTTTACAGTCTTCACAATTATCTTGTATATCATGGTCCCAGTTATCCTCTCGGAAAAAGAATTAAACAAATATCATAAATAAGGTCATAAATATGGGTAGCTTCCTCCTGCCGCAAAGATATTAAAGAAGATAACAAACTGCCAGGAAGATGAGATCAGTTCTTACTGTACGATTTATTATTATGAATATGTATTGCTTTTTCAAATGTAATGACTTACTATCCATGTCAGAGTAAACAAATAAGCTAACTTTAGAGAAAGATAATTATTAGAAAGAAACATATTAGATATATTAAATAGACATAGGTACCAAAGTTGGTGACAGTTTCTGTATAGATAATATAGAGAAAACACTGTAGACTGTAATCTACAATTTAACTATAACATTTCTTTATTTTCATTAAGTTTTACAAGAAGAAGCCTAAAAGATCAAACATTGCATTTTACCCCAGATTTGTTAATGTTGGGCTACTTCTCTAAAATATTACTACATACTTTTTTTTCTTTTTTCTTTTTTTTTGTCAACATTAATCAGATAAAAGTGCTGTGAGAGAGTGTGACAGACAACTAAAATTAGAGTGCTAAAACTGCATCTAGAGTCCAGGAGTCTCCCTGGAGGGCCTCTGTAATGATGCTATGCTGATTTTCCAAATGGAAGTTAATACAAATCATTGTGTGCGAGTTTCTGACACATTAATGATTCTAATTTTCTCCCTCTTAGCCTCACTGTGACTCTTTGTCCCTATTTGGGTGCTTGGGGCAGAGTGGGTGGTGCTGTTTTCTTTGTGGATAAGCTCTCTCTCCACTTTGTGTCCTCTTGTCTCCTCCTAGTGGCTGCTGCTCGTTATTGCAGCGGTGAATAAGCACAGGGTCCTTGTTTGGAGGCGTTTTCTTCAACAGCAGTCGCTGCAGCATCTGTTTGTCAGACCGCTCCCGTCGGAAGTCATCCTCATAAACCTTGAGCTGTAGCAATGTCAGAACCACAGACAGGATCAGTAAAACACATGAGATTCCAGTGAGTAACACATCTTGAAGGAATTCACGGTTGTGAAAATATCTCTTCCAGGCCTGGGAGGATTTATTTGTTAGACAAGGCTCCATGAGACCATGTAGTTACAACAGTATGTTTAAACTGACATGGTGCTGCCTATACACTCCATATCTAACCAATACAGCATGACGTCAAGGTCTCTGGGCAACAGATGCCATTGACAAAGTAATCTAGTGCACAAATGTTTATTAGTGTCAAGTTAAAACCACTAAATGGTTATTAATTCATGTTTATGGCATTTAAGTATAAATGTGCATATGCTCAGAAGAGAGTGCATTTTGTGTGTGTGTGTGTGTGTGTGTGTGTGTGCGTGTGTGTGTGTGTGTGTGCATTTGTACAAACAATTGAAACACTACCTGCTCTTGCAGTAGTGCCACCTGTTGGCGCATCTCCTCCCTCTTCCTCCTCAGCCTCCGGTTCTCTTGCATGGTGTGTTTGTGGTCATTATGCTCTGTCTCATATTCAGCTTCATAAATCTGGGTCTGCAGACACAAGACATCAATATCACAGTGAGCTGATACCAAAGCCATATCTTCTGATTTCCCAATATTTGCTCAGAGCATAACAGGAACTATCAGAGCAGAGCAACCACTTGGTGGTGCAGTTTACCGTCTAATGCCTGTCTCTTTTAGAGCATTAAGCAGATCTTTCCCTGGCAACAGTGAGTTGACATCAGTTCTGCTCTCATCACACAAGAAATGGGAACATTTTTGATGCTGTGCTGAAGAGAACAGCCCACCTGACATCTCAGTGCCTCCAGCTGCTCTTTTAGATCCTGCACCTCTTGCTGGGAGTCTGCTGGTGCACCCAGTGGGGTATTGCTGCTCTGGCTTTTTCCCTCTGGCCATGACTCTGAGCTGGAAGAAGCTGGGAAAAAGGAAGATGTGGGGTTGTATCCAGAGGGTGACAGCTCTGGATCTTCAGGAGGATTACTGGTGGGGCATGACACAGGGCTGCGTACCACTGCACTGAAGCTTCCCTTTAATAAAGACACAAGACAAATTAATGAAAAATACTCAAGTCATAGATCTGAGAATATTAAGAGATGATAATGATAAAGTGGCAGACAGTTATACAGACCCACACGCAGGCAGAATACCTGTTTGGCAGGTGTGCAGTCTCTGTCTGAGTGGTGCAATCTGCTCTCCAGCAGCCTGATGTATTCTTGCAGCTCTTGGTTCTTTTTCAGCTCCTGCATCAGTGCCTGCTCATAATACTCCTTTGCACTCTGCAATAAGTAAACAGCATATATGTGTTATCTACCACCATCTAAACCAGCAAGACAATAACCCACAGTTTAGGAAATTCCCCTCATCTGTCCCCACATCACAGCTGTCTTTACGCCCACCTTTTAGGCCAATGTGAACTTTATGTGTGTGTGTGCCATTGTGTGTAAATATAGTACCTCCCATGTGTTTCCTTTTAGTATTTGTGTGTTTACCTGTTGGTGCTCTACTTTGAGCAGCAGTCTGCTGTTCAGCTGCTTGATGGCGGAGTTCTCCAGCTCCAAAGACTCCAGTCTGTGCTGTAAACCCATTGTAGCACTGCGATAAACCTGGTCCCAGTCCTCATTCAGCTTCATCAGCTGTAACATACCATCATCATCATCATAAAGTCATTGGTGGCACAATGTAGGCTTCAGGAAGTGAATTCAGGCCAGTGAGGTGAGACACTTCCCTCCTCGGTACATGCTCATTCTCTAAATACATTACAGTTTACATCACTTGAGAGAATTACTTCCCCTTGTCTCATTTTCATTAAGCAGCATCAAATTAAAATCTGGGAGCAAGGGTTGTACAATTGCGAAAAAATGTAATTTAATGATGATTCTTCACACCTTAGCAGCAGTTTTCACATAACGCCCACAGTCCTCCTCTGGTTTTCAGAGAGAACTAAATGTAATTGCCAACATCAGCAATACAAATGTAGCTCTGCACAGAGTCTGCACTAGTTTAATGTTGATGTTGTACCTCTTTGTTGACTCTGCGGAGCTCAGTGTTCTTGTTGAGCAGCAGTAGTTTCTCCTGGTCAGTGGAGGTGACTGTCATACTCTCAGTGATCAGAGTGACCTGCTCCTCCGCGGACAGCAGCCTGTCACCTGCAGGACTCACATCCTCTGTCCTGCACACACACACCAACACATGGATACGGTTTGAACATACACACATACACATAAATAAAGTCATGATGAAGAACATTAGCAGAGGATTTCCATTAATAAGCAAATGCATGTATGCACAAAAGAATGTCAGGGTACTTTTGAACACCTACTCACATAGAGTGCACTTACAGAGAATAAAAACGGAGCTATTATGCACACCCACGCACACACATGCATGCACAGTCACATTATGCACTCAAGACACTCAGACACACACACACACACACACACACACACACACACACACAAACACACACAGAGTGGTGCATTTCTCTGCATCTGCTCTCCTGGCCAATCAAATTCTCTGTTTACTATTAGATGTATTTGTGTATTGATGGCCTCTGGAAACAATGAGGTGATGAGCTGTGGAAAATGTTTATTTCTTTGGAACCACTGGATAATACCAAAAGTAAAATATTTGCAAAGATTAATTAGTCAAACTAGCTTTTTATATACCGGCCCTGTTGTGAGGTCTTGTCTAGAAGGAATAGCTAAGGGAGATCTAAAGCCCAGGAGGCAGCCTGCTCATGGAAAAACACACAACACAGCTCTGCATGTAGCTTTTGGGGCTTTTTCACACAAAACGTACTGTAGGACTGCTTACAGAGCTAAGCACTACCAAGAGTCACAATCTGCGATCACCTCTCATCCCCCTTAAGGCTAGACTCCTCCGCAAACACATGCTTTCATCCACTTACATGCACTGTCCTGCCATGTGAAAAATGGTGTTACACAATTTCATAGAGCTGTGCTGCCAGGTCAAGGCAGTAGAAAATGTCTGTCTTTTTAATGCTGAAATGACATATAAGGGGCTAATTTTTTGCAGGTTGTATATTGTATATCTGGCAAGATACTGTTCTATAAAGACTTTGTACTTTCAGGTTCAGCAGGTTTCATAACACATGATACCCCTGTGGGATCAAGGAAATGTGGGATTAGAAATTCCTTGTCCTCTCAAGTTTAAAAGAATACTTTAACATTTTGGGAAATACATTTATTTACTTTATTACAGCAAGTTAGATGAGTAGATTCTACTACTATAGGTGTCTGTTCAATGTAAGGCCACAACTATCAGGTGGTTAGCTTAGCTTAGGTTAGCGTAAAGACTGGAAACAGGAGGAAAAAGCTGTTTCAGCTATATCGGAAAGTAAAGTGAGTTTTAGAGGTGCTGGTGGGAGGATTTTGTTACCTTGCAACAGAATTAGGCTAAATGTTTCCCCCTGTTTCCAGTCTTTATGCTAAGCTAAGCTAACTGGTTTCTAACTGTGGCTTCATATTCATCCCACACCAGGGGTTTTCAAAGTCTGAGACTGTGGGCCTCCCCTCAGACAAAGCTTGGAAAAAGGCACCCCCTCTCCCCCTCATCCTATAGGTATCCATTCCTGGATGCCTATGGGATCATGATTATATTATTTGATCCGATAGACACTCAACAATTGAGCCAAGATAGCCTACTATTGCTGTTTGACATAATTTCAGACCACATCAAATATATAAAAAGTCTGTCCTAAAACATTTATTAGTTTCTGATTCTGGGAAAGTGGGAAAACCAGTGAAATTCCCCCAAACTACTGTATCTCTTTAACCAAATCACACACATTTAGGCTACTTTAAGTGATCTCCTAATATGATTTTTACTTTCACTTCCATTCACTGAGCCTCCCCTGAAGCTGTTTGAAACCCCCCTGGGGAGACCCGCCTCCCACTTTGGAAACCTCTGTCCTACACATATGAGAGCAGTATTGACCTTCTAAATGTTGACAAGAAAGCAAATAAGCATATTTCCCTAAATGTCAAGCTACTTCTTAAAGAAAACTTCTCAAAGCCCCTAGATAACATTAAAAATGTATTATTAACAAGCTCGAAACAAGGGTGTTTTCCTTATTCCCTGAAAAGGTGACAGTTTCAGGCAATACATTAAGCAAGGTTATGTTCTTCACAAAATACAGTGATATTTTCCAGAGATATGTTGCTGTTTGTGTGAAACCATAATCAAAATTTGTTATTACATAAAAGGAAAGTTTACTCAGAGTCAAATTATTTATCTAAATCTACACTTTGCACCATCTGTCATCCCTCTGGGTTCAACAAGGCAAAGAAGAGCTTTAGTGAAGGCTGAAGGCTGTTTATGGTCAATAATGAGTTAATCATCCACACCACAACCAACAGTTCTGCTGTTTGGGAAGTTTGGAATGAAGGCAGAAGATGAAATGAAACAAACATTAAGTGAAATGGAGCCTCATTTTATAGGCCAGTATGAGCACAAAATGCTAACATACTCATGTCCAATACCCTGTCTTGGCAAGACAGGCCTGTGTATTCAGCCTTCCTGTTGGGACCACACCATGCTCCTTGTCTCAGTGATCTACCGACTTTTCTCTTTTAGCTTTTCTGACAGTCGATATACACTGTGTGACCCAGTTTCACAAAGTTCTCAATCGTATGCCGCCTTGGAAGGACACCAAAATGCCAGTGCTTCCCCCAGCAATATGGTAATTCACTGCCATGGCATATGATAAAGAGGAAGATAATATCTCTCTCTCTCTCTTGCTTGTGGCAACTCTGACAAAATATCACTCTAGATACATCTCTGTGTGTAACTGGTTGATGGCCACAGTTGGATCCCCTTTACAAAGGAGAGAAGTGCGGAGTTTCACAATTTCAACATTATTTAAAGCAGACTTATCACTTGTGTAGGTAGTGAGGTCACGGCATTCACCAAATTTGCCCACATTAACAACTATGATTACTGGATTAGTCACTTAAATAAAAAATGTGACCCTGATTACAAAACCTATTTCAAGTTTATGGCTTAAAATTATATATTTGACATTGTTTTATGACCTTTTTTACACGCTTGAAATGAAGTGATATAATTTCTTTTGTGAGACATCTTGATGACCTCACGGGAAACTCCGCAGTCACTCTTCATACCTCCTCCCCCTCTTGAATGATTTGCTGTCTTTAATAAAACTGTCTAAGCATTTCTAAAAAGGTAATCAAGCATAGAATTTATCTATACTGTGGGTTTCATGCGAATTACAAATTAGAGTTACAAGAATTCCCCTGACTACCAGTAATGATCAGACAACTGTATGAAATGAAACGTACCCATGTCATTTTGGCCTTATTAGTCTATATAAGGAAGGCTGATGAAAAGATGGGGCGGACACAATTACAGGAACCTCTGTACCATATAAAACAATATACCTACAGTCAATACTACCTTATTTCTTACTGTATTATGTTTAACTTTGTTAATTCTGTGTCAAAGAGATATTGATTTTACTTGATGGTAGTATTTGAGGCGACAGTTGATGAGTTGTTGTACTAGAATATTATGGATTACACTAAGATGTAGCTGTTTTTGTGTCCACAGCTGTATATATAGTAGAAATGTGGATCATACATACCATAATTCTTCAGCTGATTTATGTTCCTGGTGGCTCTGAGGGAGGCTGCTCTCACTTTTAGGTGGAGAATCTTTCTGTGTTTCTGCTGTTGCTGATAATGATGAGAAAGACGACAAAGACAGCACATCTCCATCCATGGCTGATCAAATCCTCATTAAGTCGAAAACAAAAAGAAAACGCTGCGATACACACACAGAGAAGTTTCTCTTCACAGTGCCTCCGCTAAGCATGTGGTGGAAAGTAAATAGTGTCGTCAGTATTGATATGTAGCAAAAGAGGAAGTAGACCAAGAGGCCACATGATGCACAGCTATGAGAATAGGAAGTGACACTGACAAACTGTCTGAGCTTTATGTTAAAGAGGGTTTGTCCCGCTGTGGGTAACTGTTAAAACCAATTTTAACTCACACAGTGGGATTTACAGTAGTCAAAAAGTTTACTCAGTTGACATGTTGTCTTGTTTTGACATCATTTGGAGAATCTGGGAAACTCCACTCAGGGGAGTAAGTGTGTGTTAATGTGTGTATTTGTGTTGTGTGTTTATGCCTGTTGTGTATTGAGAGGCAGCTGCCTGTTAGCCAAGCTGTTGTCCTATGTTTTCAAAGGAGCAATTCCAGAAGGAACTAATAGGTGGGAAACTGAATAGATGTACATAATTTCTGCATGATTATATATTGCAGGACACGTAATTGATAATAATGGTAATGCATACATTTATTCATGACAAATAATGATAGGTCAGGCTGATTGCATTCAGCAGTCAGCTCATTACTGGGATTGAGGGAAGTGGGCTGCAACAGGTTAATTAGTAAATCACATGTTCATCCAAGGGACAATCAAGCAAATTAAAGGATTTTTGTTAATTATGTTCTTCTTAGTCAGGCTAAGCTGTCTTTTATTAACACTAAAGAAATTAATTTGACAACCTCGTTTGCTACTTGTTCTCCTCCACCAACTGAGTCCAATAGATTCAAGGCCACTTGTGGTGAAGAACTTGCCTGAGAAATAGGTGCAGCAGGACAAAAGATAAGAGCTGCAGTGTAGCAGCTCATGAAAATGCAGTGCTGTACAGCTGATAAGATCTTTCATAGTTTGTGTTTAGAGGATAAAGGCAAATAGAATCTCCTGCACCTTTATCAGTAAAAACTGTCAGCATCACTATTTCCTTTCTAGTGGGATGCACATAACATTTTGTTTAGTAAGATAACAACACGGATGATGCGCAAATACTGAGATGGTTGGCCAGTTACTTATATATAATACTGCTCTATACTGTATATTAGAAAATATATAAAAGTATAAATATAATGCTGTATTAATTTATGTTTTTATTTGGTTTTGATGTCTTATTGGTAGATTCTATGAGGCTGTATTCATGCATTGTGTTGAGCTAAATGCCCACATCATGCTCACAACCACAATGATGTACTGATGTTTAGCAGATACAGTAATTATAGATCTTAGGTTATGTTAGTGCTAAACACAAAGTACAGATGAGGCTACTGGAAATGCACCTCGCAGTGAATCTTGCACTGGGACCCATCATTACAAGCTTATGCCACTGGTCTGAAATGTATTTCAGTCTGAAATATCTCAAATACTTTGACCCTGATCGTGTGACTGACCAACAGAGTCATCCTTAGAGCCAGAAACAGTTTCTTAAACATGAATGATGCACGAAGATTGAGTTGGCTACTGTATTTACAAAACATTTAAGTTAGTCTGGGAAATGAGGAAAAAAAACGTATCAGGGTAGATTTCATGCTTGTAGCATTTCTTTTCTTTCTTCTGTTAACTTGTGCAATATGTTTGAAGCTTTCAACATTCATTGTTTATTGTTTGTTTTTTGGTTTTGTGCATGTTTAACCAGAAAATGTCTTGTACTATTTTTAATGTTTGATATGGTGTCTTGCCAAATGTTTGGCTTGGCATGGAAATAAAAACTAACTAATAATGTCGTAGTACTTCCATTCAAAGTGAAAAAGACAGTAGTCATAAATTGTTTCCCTTAAATTACTGACCCTACTAATTATCAATCTACTAACAGTAGATAACTGCAAACAGCTTTTACGCCAGTGGAAAAAGTAAAAAAAAACAAACAACTTTTTTTTTTAAATAGAGTGTTGTTATCTACTGTGGTATCCAGAGGGCTGAGTCAAAGTTTCTGTCATTTTCACATCTGATGCTCCACCATGAGATAAAAGCAGGAAAGGCAACAAAATGTGTCAGTGCTGCCCGGTGGCTTCGACTTGCTCCAGTGATTCCACTCACACGCCTGTGCCATCTATCATGGACGCCAGTCAGAGTATTGCTGTGCCAAGCAGAGGCTTTGCTGGGAGGCCCAATGAGGGAGTAGCGATGCAGTGCCTTTATTGACCCAAGCCTCTGTCAAAGCCAAGGACAAATGGGCTGCTGCTCCATGGGGGGATTGATTTTTAGTCTAACAGGACATCGTGGAGAGGAATAGAGAGTGTCCCATGGAGTGAGGACGACTGAGAGGTGGATTGTTCTCCTGGGTTACTGCCGCTCCCATTTGTGTCTGAACTGAATTCTTCATCAGAATAAAGGACAGAGTTTGGGTTTTGGAACTGGATTGGAACAAGTTAGGCTATTTAGCACTTTGTTCCTCTGCAGATGCACTCTAATGCTAGCAGTTGTTTCACCTGTTTAGTCCTCAGCTGCAATAGCTTGACAGACTCATACAGGATCAATGATTGAATCTGACTAAACAGTTCCAGGTTCAGCGACTAGATGCATTTCTGTATGTCTTAACTAACTAAAATAACTAAAATAAAACAGAACTGGCGTGTGTGCGTCTGAATTGCATGACTATGGGTGAGTCTGTGAGTGACAGTGAAGGCTCTGGAGAAATTCTGTGAGAACTTAATGCATTAACCTCTCCTGTTGTGGTTTGCGACAAAGAGAAGTGAAACACATGCAGGGCTGCGTACATGCAAGCCTGCAGTCACGATTCTGCTTCTACTGGTCTTGTGGGACCAACACAATAGTATTGCTTATATTTCACTGCTCTGACTAGCAAATCGAACAGCAGTTCTACATAACAAAGTTATTTCCTATGCATGGCACAATGTCACATAAATTATATCTTTCAACGTATAAAATATAATAGTTGATTTGCGTGCAACACATAAGAATGCAAGAAGCAATGAGAGATAGAGAGACGAGGCATAAATCATTTGTGTCCTTCAAAGAAGAAGAATGAGTTAGCATGCAGACCCAAGCGACTGAAGGTCATTTTAAATGCAGAAGCTGTCAATAATATAAAAGGCTTTTTAATTAAGCGTCTGATGGCATGCTTGGCCTTCCCCTGCTGGTAATATTAGCATGAAGAGTCTTCGGAAAGAAAAAGGCTGTTGTTTAAAAACAAGGAGCAAACTTGTGATGTTTTTTTCTTGAATGAGCTCGGGGGATTGGTTGTGGTATTTCATCAGAAATGCTTGGCACTGGGTGGAGGAAAGAGCAAAGAGAAAATCTATTAAGTGGGCAGTACATTGGAAAGTTGAAGGTAATTGTACAAATAAAGCAAACAGCACTTCTAAACTAATGTTGTTCACATGTAATTGTGTCTAACTCTTCTGTGCAACACATCTAAAAGTGCAAAAACAGAATTAACACAGACCTTTGAAGATTTACAGACATGAGTAAGTTCACAGCAAAATCAGAGGCAGGAGACTGTAAAATGTGATGTTGTTAGAAGTTTGCATGTCAACAGGCATGCATGCGGGTACAGGAGCTGACAGAGAGGGATCAGCTATTGTGTTGTGTACCATTTAGAACAATAAAGCTTGAATTTAGAAATCTAAATTACTTCAGACCTTTATAAATGATGAACTACCTCCAGTTTTGTGACAAAAAGATCAGGAAAATTGGTAACATCAAAAGACCAAAACCAACAATGAATTAATCCTACTAATATTCTTCACACGTACACCATACTCCTGTTGTGGAATTAGAGCACCAAATTTGTAAAAATCCACAGGTAAAAATAGTCCCCAACAAATGCACTACTGGTATTTTCCTGTTTGAGAAACATTTGCTTAAAAACTACAATCTCCAGCTGTTTTGAAAGATGACATGGCCTTAAAAAAACAACTATATATTGTGATGTGTTTGAGCCCGTTTTGAGTAAGCAGGGTAGATAAGTTGGAAAGTATTGAGAAATGACTAACAAATTGTTCCTTTTGGTCTTTTCATGTGATTTGTTGACGATAAGAAAAAATAGAATACTGCCAGCATTAACCTGTAAGACCTTAGTTGTGCTTATTTTTCAGTGGATGAATTCTGACCTAACTTGTATTGTATTTCATGTCATTCTGGTTGAAAAAACCCTGTGCAGCAGAAAGGGAGGCAGCTTGAGTTCAGCAAAGTCTTAATGTGACACTTGTTATTAATTTGGCCAGTTAATCACAAATGCTCACTATTCTCCATTAACTAAGCTTTTAATGCTCCCATTAAGAATTAATGTCACCCTACTTTGCACTTCAACATGGGTGAGCTCATTAGAGACAATCCCTGAACATGGCTCTTCTCTGCCCGGCCATGGCACAGTACATCAAAGCCCCAGCTCACTGTCTAGATTATATTGTAGGGGAGTAAATCTAATCTGCTCGATTTAGGTCTGCAGCTCTGCCAGGTCCATTGGCAACTCCATCGAGATCAGTTTACAAGTGCACGTCCTTCCTTTCACTTTGTTTCCTTTCCTTTTCCTTTGTTTTGTCCTTCCATCCTGCTTTCCTTCCCCTCTTTCTTCTATCCTTCATCCCTTCCTTCTCCTCTCTCAAGACAGGAGGACAAGAGCCAAACACTTTGCATATCTGGCCTAGACCTCCGCTGGGTAGTTATGACCCCTATTTATCAACTGTAGAAATTGTAACAGGTGACAAAAAGATGGAGTAGTACTGTGTTCCTCTGCTGCATACACTGTGAATCACAATCACAGTGCAATGGGGGAACTACAGTGAAATGCTGCTTGGATCTTTTTCATTTAATTAGAAATGGTGCTGAGCAGGAGTAGCTCTGCCCATCACACTGAAGTGGAAGGAGAGCAATGGGGCCCCCGGGCCACACAAGCATCAATCAACACACAAATCTGTGTGTGTGTGTGTGTGTATAATAAATACTGTACAGGTAAAAGGGTGTGTGTAGGTGTGAGGGCAGCAGGAGTTTGCAATATCACAGCAGGCTGCATCTGAAAGATTTCATTTTCTACTTCTCCCTGCACCCTAATCTGTGCACCGGCTTAGAGCTGGAGAGTCAAATTGAGGGAGAGAAGGAAGGGTTGTATGGAACATGCAAAGCATCAGAGTACCTAGAAAGATGGCAGGAAAGAATTAAACTAAAATAGGCTCTCGGCAACAACGAATTTCAGCACCGCAGGGTACGTTTGACCCTTGTCAGTCATCACTTACTACATTCTACTATAACAGCTGCATATATGTAGCACATTTCCAAAAATCTGACATCCCGGTATGATCTTTTACATTTATACATGACTTACATGCTCTGTACTTATAGCCTTTGGTATGTACTGTGGAGTTTATGCTCAGCACAGTGAGCAGAACTGCCATATGACACTGACAGTTTGAACCTACCACCAAGCAATAACCAGCTCGCCAGTCAGTGTCACTCACGCTGATCACTGGACCACAATGTGACCTGGTGAATGACCAAGCCACGTATGGATCCTCACCTGCAGACTTCACACTGGCCATGACAATAATAACTCTATTCTGCTGCCTCTGCAGAGCTAATCTCTCCAGCTGTGGCATGGGGTTACTTACTATATGACATGTCATATTTCCTGGGCAGCCCCTTATTGCATCACAATTGCTCAGCCGTATAAATGAACGCACAGGGCAGCGCATATTTGCTGAGACAACAGAAAGTCCCATTACAGTCATTTCAGAGCAGTGTGTCGTCATTACTGGGCAGGAATACAATAAATAGGAGTTACACAATCTATGAAATATGTATTTGTATACTGCAGGTTTCATTGGTGAAATACTGTGTGTGTGTATATGTGTTGGCTGAGGGATATGGGGTCTGTGGGCATGTTAACAGAAGAGGGCGGGGAGCCTCTCAGCCTGCAGGCTCTGGATCAGCCTGACAGAATCAATGGGATCAATTAACATAGGGCGCGACTGAAAGCAAACACTATATCAAATCCATCTTTAATCCACTATGTGTTTCTTCAGTGTGTCTGTGTGTGTTTTGTACGGACACATATGAACGCTTCGTGGATCAGCGTACGATTTGTAGCGAAACAAGAAACTGAAGAAGATGGTAATTTCCCTTCACTGGCAGAAGACAAGTCTGAGCTGGAGAATTGTGATAGAAAACAAGAAAGAAAAAGCTTCTTAAAATCATGAGGCTGAGATAATAAAATGTAACAATTTGAGAGATTTGTTGACATCATATGTGATCTCTTTTTTTACACAAGAAAATAATTACATATTGTTTGCATTCAACTGAAATACAGAAGAAAAAAAAACAAATAAGCTAACAATCACACTTCTTATAGAAAAAAACATGATGAATGTTCCACAGGGCAATAAGGGAATCTACTACAGTAATTCGCATTGGGTTGTTGTTGCGCTTCATCAATTTTGTATTGTTATTCCATGAAGCTACAATGATGCTGGTGGTTTTGGCTCACCGAACATCTGATGTGGGGTGCACATTTAAACACAGATCCAAAAGCTGTTCCAAGAATATTAGTTGCAATCAAGGATGGATAGAAGATTTATTCTATACATGAAAAGGAAAATACCAATAAAACACGACAAATCAGAATACAAGGATTGAATTAATATGGTAAATCAGGTCATCAGCATTCTCACTTGCATCATTTAATGCATCCAAAATCTTGGCATTTACATACATCTTCAGGCATTCCTAAACTTTAAAATTTAATTTAATCACAATCTATTATAAAACCCATTAAACAATCCAACAAATTCACAAAATCTTAAATTCAAATCTAAATTGCAGTTTTTTTAGGAGCTCACTGTCTTGTAAATGCCCACACCTTTTAAAGTCCATGCACCCAGTTTGTAACGCAGACTTTCTGTTATATCTCCAGTCCAACCTGAACCCTGATGCCATCATTACGAGTTATTTTCTTGGACCTGATGGGGCTCCTACAGAACCACAGATAATATAATACAACTTTTTTGATGAGCTACTCTTTATGACAAGAAAATTCCCTTTGACTCTGTAAGACCATTGCATTGCCCCTTTAAATGAGACCAAGACATTTTCCTCCACTTAACTCATCCAGTGGGACCAGATGTGTTGGTGCAGCAACAAATTCCAGCCAGTCATGCCTGCAAGGATATGTGAAAACAGCCATTTAGTGTCGGTCTTATTGCATTGACCGTTTTGGGGGAGCTCACACTCAGATAATGATTCTCTGAGACAAATACCTGCTTTGAGCCTGTTATAGTATATGGGAGCATTATGCCTCCAAGGTTCCAGACAGTTAGTTCCTGCTTCTCATTTACTCAAAGCCAATATGACTATTTATGTGAGAGCTGGGAAATGATAAATGATGGTGTGCTGCCTAATAAATATGAAATCCCTGCATCATTAGCTGGATTAGATTGGAGGGAAAAGTGCATAATCAGCCCATAGATGCTCTGTAGTCAGGGAGTCATCGATATCATTGCATCAGCTCACCCTCAGAGGGACACAGATTGTTAGAAAGACATAGAGAGAGACAGAATAAGAAGAGAGGCAGAATAAGAGGGAGGTCTGAAACCATTAATTCAGTAATGGACAGCAAGCAGGCTGAAGCAATTACAGAATATGACCATCTATTTAGCATTCAAATTGGTCTTCTATTGTTATGGATAGTGAGGTTGTTTAGCTGTAGAGTTTGGAGGAGGCTGAAGTGGCCAAAAGAAGAAAGTTTCCTGTCAATAGAAAAGTAAGAAGGCCAAGAAGAGAGAAAACAGAGATGAAGACATGATTTTCTGTGTTGTCAAATTTATTGTGCTGACATCACCTTACACCCAGAGTTTCCCTCACCTTTTAGCCTCCAGCTAAGGCTCCAAGATGGTGGAGAAGTGGTACCACGGAGAGAGATGCAGCAGGCCATCCCTCCAGCCTGTTGACAGGCCAGTCGATGTGTTTAATCAACCAAAGACACACTATAGGGAAACAGACTCTGCATCAAACAAACACTGATATATTGATTCACCTCACCTCCAGCCATAACAGCCTATGTGCTTTGCCTGATCCAGGGATCCACATACAATCATCATGGCAGATAAGAAAGATAATCTGGAAGAGAAGATATTGAGCAACAAGAAGAGGATGTGCGCATCTAGAAGATCAATATATTGCTCGAGCATCGCATTGTTCTAACATCAGAACAGAATAGAATTGATCCAGACCCCGTGTTCAACCCGATGGTTCCTTTTTTTGAAAAAACTATTTTGTCCTAAAACTCAGTCATTATGAAATATGTAGGAATTCTTTATTTCAAAGTGTGAAGTTAAAAGTTTCACACTGTAGCCAGGCTGCAAAGCTGACTGTAAAGCTCTCGTCATCTGCTAATGCCCATCTGGATTTGGAAGTGCTTCGCAAAATCATAAAGATGAGGTATTATCTCCTCAATACATGGGCTCTGTCTCACTTCCACCATATCCTTCTGGGACCGTAAAAATGAGCAATAGAAGATGTCATTGTCTTTCATGGGACAGTAACTTTTCTCAAGTAGCTTTCTTTGAGCAATAGAAGTATTGAAATCTCTGAAGTATGTGCATACACACGAGTATACAGGATGAGTTGAAACAATCCTAATATAACACATACACAAGTTCACATATCCATCATATCAACCTCATGCTTTCACTGTGTCACTGTGCTTTTGTCTCAGAAGAGGGTTATTTCTGGTGCAAATTGCAGTAGCAGTGTGGGAAATGGGTTTTTTTTGTAATTTATTCTTTCTCTTTATCCTTTGATGAGAGCCTTCTTTCATATCAATATTCCGCAGAAGATAAAACCTACTCTTTTTCTCTCACACACACAGTATGCTCAACAAGAATAACAACCAAAATAGATTTTTTTTTGAGAATATGGTTTGTAAGATTACATTTCCTCTTACATCATCTTTTCCATCTGCTCTGCGTCCTCCCACTCCCTGAAAAGGGGCTAATAGAGGCACCACTGCAACCCTCTAGGTTTCCTTATTCGTCTCACTGCCCCTCGCCCCTGCCCAGCATCGTTAGCTCACCGTAGGCCTAATTGGGCTGTGTCTAATAACTACGGTCCCCGGGGTGTGCTCTAATGAATAGAGAATATAATTAATGCCACAGTGACGGATATTGGCTCACAGCCCTCAGGCGGGACCTGCTCAGCATTCAACTTCTTCACCAACTTATCTCTCTCTATCTCTTTCTGTCTCTGCATCCACTCCGCTGAACGACCGGAGCGTAATAAGCATTGTGTATTCACCCAAGTTTCACCCATTGGGCCCTGCTCCAGAGAGACTGCTGCTCTGAAAAGCTGAAGATGTGTAAACTTCCATTTGAGATAGCTGATCAAGTGAAGCCCTGAAATTGCCTGGTATTACATTCATATTCAATCCAATTGTAAACAATGCAGTGATTGTCTGCCCCACTTTGTGTCCTCACTTATTTTTTTTCTATTTGCAGTGTTTGAGTGAATTTTAAGCATGTTGGTGTGTGTGTGTGTGTGTGAAAGAGTCTGTGGGTGGATTGCACGAGTGTGTGTGTGTGTGTGTGGTACCGGTGCTGTGTCAGCGTACGTGTCAATGGGGCATCCAGGTGAATCCAACAAAAGACGGAGGAGTGAACAGCCAGCTGCTTTGCCACTCAGTGCGCTCACCTACAGGCATCCATCTAGATGTCCGGCACTCTGTCACGCCTCACAGGAAGATGCTGATGGATTCACCCTCAATCCTGCCCTTTCTCCTCTCTCTCTACGTCTCTCTCCTCTGCCCTCCTGCTTCCATCTGTCTGCCATCTGCTACATCCTCCTAACTCCTTTGCTCCTGTGTACCTCATGTACAGTTTGATTTCACCCTTCTCACACAGTCTGTCCACTTACTTTGTCACTCATATTTGTGGTACAGACTATCAGGCTACAACACCATCCTCTCTGCATAAAAGCACAGCATAATATGTTTTTCAGATTAACCGATCGAGTTTTTAATTCAGCCACTTTGGCTGCCTTCTGCTGAAATCTGAGTTCGGGTAATTTTACAGGCATTTTGAGCTTGTGATCAATGCTTAAGAGTATAGAAATGATAGTTCTTGGGAGGCAAATACTTTATGGCATACTACCACCCCCTGCCGGTAGCTCATTGAACCTACACCTCACAAGTATGTTTACCCCATTTGACTGGCAGTGGGTCTGATCAGGCATGGATCCAGGGTAAGCTCTTAATGAGCCTCCAGTAGGGGACAAAATGAGAAAGGAGTAGAGCCTAAGAAGAGCTGGAAGGAGAGAGACAGAAAAAGAGAGAGAAACAAAATTGGCAGGATGGAGGGATGCGGTAGGTGGGGGGAAAGTCATAACGAGGTCTCGCACTGTTGCTTCAGTTGGCTAGGTGTTAAGCTAGGCTGCCGTGTAAAGCTTTGGCAGGATTAGTGAGTGAAACAACATCTGCACACACGGAGGCACCATGCTAATGACCATACTAAAGATAGATGGACAAATGACTGCAGGTGTGCCCTTCTTCGCCTTTACATCTGCATGCACAAGTGTTTCTATGTTGCTGCTGCTTGCATGTCTTTGTATATGTGTGTGTTTAAGCCATGTTTGAGTGTACAAGTCTGTGGTTGCTGTGGCGCCGCTTCTCCTTGACTGACAGGTTATTAATGAACATGGAATCCCACATATTTATCAGACTGACAGAGTAAAGCCAAACCATTATGTTAAGACCATTAGCAGGAGGCTGAATTCATGACATGCATGGTTTCCATGCCAGTTGGCTGAAATAGCTGTAAATGGATTAAATTAAGTATGCAAGCATCCTGACAGACAATGAAGAAATGCAGCATTACATTTATAATTTCACAGATGGTTTTGGCCTCTGCAATGTATTTCCGTGGGATAATAGTAACAGCATTGTTTAAATAAAATTCCGATTTTTTTTTTCTATTTCTCCATGCATACATACCAGGGAGTATGTGTATGTGTGTGTGTGCACAACAGAGTGGGGATGCTATAAAAGCTCCATTCAACATCTTAACATCACAGCACACTACACTCCACTGCACTGACCTTGGCTGTAATTGCAGCAGGACCTATTCTTTTATGCATTACTCACCAGGATAGAGAAATTAAATGTCAACCAAGTCTGAGGGGGAAGAAGCAAGCTATTGCACTGTATCGGATTGGAAGCTATCCAAAATGTCCAACATCCAGTCCCACTATTCCCTCTGCTTCTCATGACCATGTACACACACACGCACACACAAGTACTTGCAGAGATGTCAGAAACAGTAAAACACGCCACTGAAATGGATACTAATGGAATTCTGTGGGAGTCTATTTAATTACAGAGGAAACAGAGAAATTCACGGCTACACAAACACACATCAATTCATTCATGCAGACAGGCATAAATACATACATATGCAGACAAAAACAATAACTGTACATGCACTCACACACAAGCACTTGTCACTAAGCATTACAGAAGACAGAGGGATTGAGAGTATTCACATTTGGAGGGGAAATAGAGCATGTGGTGACAGCAGAGCGGTGGGAGCGTCCAGAGGGAGCTGGTGATGTGCAGCAGAGAGGAACAGCTTTGACTCAAGGTTTCTAACAGTCACAGGGGGAGGAACACAACACCAGGCTTTCTAAAAGGTTTTTCTGATTCAAAAAGTGTCGGAGACCTTTTTTCGGTTGTGCACTATGATCCCCTAAAATGCTTTATTCCACCGCTATGTTCAAATGTAGAATGTTCAGGCAATTGAAATTGATTCTAGATCAATATTTGGTTGTTTCTTTAGAACAAGCACATTTTTACACTGCCTGGATTTGTGTTAGTGTGTCTCTTATGTTGATACATTACATTTAAGTTAAAGTTTACCTTTCGTACATGCTGATCAAGAAATATTTTTGACATATGCTGCAAAAATGATACATAAAAATGATACAAAAATCAGATATTACCATCACATTACTACTGTATATGTCCTGGCACACAGAGTGCTGCCCCTTCATGTTAGTTATATGCCATGGCAAATTGTGTTTTTTCATTTCTTTCAGTTTTTCATAAGTGTTGTAGTGTAGTTTCATCAGCAACATCAGGAAGTGTGAGCAGCCTTCTTAAAAACAAACAGATGATATATTCCTTTTTTGATATTTTAATCTTTTAAAATGGCAAAGAAGCTGTTGAGCTTTAGAGGTTTTCAGATTCAGAAGTAGGGCGAGGCAACTTTTAATATGCTTACGATAATGTATGACACAGTTCAAGCAGTTTCAAGCAGTAAACACAATATTGTATTTTTCCCTCCCCAAGACATTTAGAGGACTTATCACCTTCTGGTGTCTTTAAAAACACTTTGCCTTATCATCCCAGTCATTTATTTTCTGAAAGTCTCACCACAAGCCTAACCTGTCTCGATGGCTTTTAGTGGATTGATTGCCAGTGTTTTCTTCCTCAGTTGGGGTTTTCCTTCGCAAGGTGTTTTTCACAAAACCTCCCGCTAAGTTGTTTTCTAGAAACTAGTAACTGTTAGAATCTTGGGAGATAGAATTGGGAGCAACTGTATTTGAAGAAACAACATCATTGTTTTTTCAAAGCCTTCCCCTGGAGGTGTGAGATGAATCTGCCTTTAATCATGAGTGGAGGTTAAGCCCACAATTGTCATACGTCTCGCCCAGGGAAATAACGAAAACACAGAACATTTGGAGCAAACACCTTCAATCTTGTGGAGAGTTCCCTTGCTTTGAATACATCACGGCTGCCAGCAGCACACAGTAGAAGCAAGAGGACAATTTTCTCTACCACTTCTTGCTTTGCAGAGCTAGACAAAATGTCTTCTGCACCTGGACCTGGACAAAGATGTCAGAGATCTCCGAAAATAAAGTTCAAAGACACATGACTTGATGATAATGTCACTATGACTCAACAACAGACATACAAATTGGACTGTTATATGGTGTCATCTTACCTGATTCACAACACAGAATCTTATTTCCCACAAAAATCAAGCAAAGACGCAAATAGCTGGTTAATTTAAGCAGATACTCTACACATCATTTTACATTTCCATGCATGAGGTGTTGGAGGGGACACATATTAGATAAATCAGTTTATTAAAACAGTATGAAAACTTGTAATTACACATATAAAAGCTCCAGCTCTGCCATTTCTTTTAGTAATGAGAATCCTCTGCAAGCACAGTTTCACTTCACATTCATCTCAAATAAATAAAAAGAACACGACAAACTGTAATTACCACACTTTGAGTGACACCTGTTTGGTAAGCCAGTTAAACTTTTTTTCTTTATGAGCTGCCATTACTGTGCTCACTCAGCTGTGTGAACATTTACAGGGATAGAGTTAACACGTATCCAGTATTTGTATATGTGTGGTTCTTTTTCCAGCCTAAAGTCCCTCTCAGAAATCCAATCACACAGTGAAACTCAGGTCAGTTCGTCATACCTCAGTGAGTACAGCTTGTAATCACATCATATTCAGGAAACGTTTCAAAAGTCTGAGGGTGTATAAGTGTAGGAAGTATCACTTGCCCAAAACAGCTCTCTCTCAATTATTTTTTGCCGCTTTGGGATGAAAAATTAATTGTGCACTTTTATGATAAATATGGGTAAGCTTCTGTTATGAATGGTTTGTTATCATCTTTCATCTGTGCAGTTATAATCCACTTCTTTCATGTGACTGAATACATGTTTTCCAAAATAATTTCAGATCTGGCTCCCAATTCAGTTCTTGTAGTCTTTAAATGGACGAGCAAAAGCTTTGTGGCTTCTTTTAAAACAATTTTGGTCTGGCTTTGATTCATTTTTTTCTTTGAAGACAGATTAAAAGACAGGATTCTCCCATGGTCTGTTGTGGCCGCAGACTGTACATTGATCCATGTGAATGAGGAATGAGTGAAGCTATGTTTAATCATCGGAATAAAACATTCTAATGATAAAATGTCATCAAAACTATTGTGGGAAGAATTTTCTGTGGAGAGCATCATTCATCTCAGGGTCCTGATTTATTTTCAAGGAAAATAAATCCAGCAATATCTCTGTCATGTCCCCTGCATGACATGACAGACATACTGCTGGATTTCCATTCCACTTTACGGTATGTGTAATATGCATGCATGTCAGAAGCTGTTTATCAGAAGATTATTGCCAACAAAGTCAATTAAATTTAATGAAGGTAGAAATAAAAGAGTGTAGATGCTTTGTGATTTCAGCACTTTATTTTATGTTATATTATCATAAAATCTATCTGCTCAACTCAGCACAAATTAAACTTCTCAAATTCTATGTAACATCCAGCCTGGCCCATATGTAACTTGAACACAGCTCATGAAAAGTGATGTTAGTATGTCCTGTCTGATGTCAGTTAAAAACTGGTGCTCCTATACATGACATGTCTAGCTTTGGCATGAATGTTACAGTAATGTTAAAAATGTTACTGACAGCTCCATTAATCAATATTTTTGCGATTAACACTGAATCAAATGACAACCTGTATTGTTAAATGGTTATTACTGAAGTACTGCCAAACTCACTGAGAATCAACATACAAGCCTGCAGCTTTTTGCAACTTTTGGCTACTTTGAGGTCGTTGTTTTGGATCACCACTTCATAGAGTTAAGTCCCCATGCCTCTCACCAACTGATAGATGAGTTTCTAGTTTCAGAAAAATCAAGGATGCATGAAACCAGAGGATAGAAAACACATTCCCAGATTGCAAAACTGCTGTGCCCCAAATCCAGCATACACCTGACACTTTCATCCAGCCCACATACCGCATGGAATGATGGCACTTGGGCTCCTGTTTCCCAGATCTGGGCTACAAGCAAGCCGTATGTCAACAAAGAACAAACCAGATAAACCAGAACTGGCCCTGATCCAGAATACACATACCTGAGAGCACCGCATCTTTACCAAAAAAGGCCTACATTTGATTTGGGATATTTGGGCCATATTTGCTATATTACATGTGGGCCATTTCAGGCTCACATCCATTTTGTCCGGGCCAGAAAAAGGCCAGCAGTGCCGCATCATTGCCTAAAGCGGCCCACTTCTTTATGCTATCGGGATTGGCTCCAAGTCATAAATGCTTTTTAATGGGCGTTTTTACTTTTAGAAATAATGCAACCTGCTAGAAAACAATGAAATGACTTTGACAAACCACACAGTAATAGACAGCTGATGGTAAATAATAGCCCATGAGCCAGATCTAGCCCTCCAGCAAAAATATGTGGCCCGCTAAGGAAAGATGAAGTTTTCCCTTTAGAGACTGAATACATTTTTTTTTGATCTTCATACAACTACAGTAGATAAGTAAACAAAAGACTTGTGTGCAAATCCCAATAAATGCAACCTCATTACATCTTATACACTTATGAGATGAATAATACAGATACAAAACATAATTTCTGAATAGCACAAAGTGTTTCTTTGGCTCATAATCATAGAGGAACCTTTTTCGTGCTGTATAGCTCCTATCTTTAAAGGTGCTATGTAGCACTTTTGCCAAATGGTGCTACATAGAATCATTAGCGGTGCCATATAACACTATGTTGCTTCAACAAAAATGGTGCTAAATACTACCCAAAAGTGGATCTATGTCTCGTTATCATGGGGGAACCTTTTTGGTGCTATATAGCACCTTTGTCAAATGGTGCTACAAAGAACCATTAGAGGTACTACGGGGTTGGTGTTAATCGAGACATGGGTAAAATTAGTAAGATTGGGTGTTGGTCGAAAAATTGGTAAAATGAGTAAGGGGGAGGGGGTATTATTCGAAAAATGGGTAAAATTAAAAGAGTGTCGGATTTTCCTGAAAATCCCACAAAAGACCAACAAAAAAAACTAATGCTTGCATGAGAAAATTTTATAGCATAACAAAATGCGCAAGAAGTGTACTGCTTCGATTAGATTGTGCTTCACACACCATAGTCAACTGTTCATTCATTCAGCAGTGGCTGTGCGCAAATGAACATAGAGGAAACACTGCTCTGGTTTCTTCAGGCTTTAGTGATTATCAGGATACTCTTCAAAGTTGTAGCATTATCAAATTATATATCATGATAAATATCTATATTGATTAATAGCGAAAAAATTATCGTGATCATATTTTTGCCTGTTTGTCTTTTTGAGCTAATTATCATCTGTCACAGTGGTATTTGGAGGCTTGACATACTCCGTTTCTGCAGTACAGATGTTGGAGGATGCTTTGAACTCATTTTCACTTGTCATGAATTTATTTCCTCCGTGGCAGAAAAACACGTTAAACGAGCCTTCAGAAACTCCTGCAAGTAAAACTGGACTATGGATATTTTGGGTAAAAACATTTAATTTGCCTGAATTGAGTGATAGGGTACATACAATGAAAAAAACAACGGTGGGCCTGCCCATAACTAATTTATATATTTTTTCAATTTGTGTTAAAATGTAATAATGTGATAATTATCATGACATTTTTATCGACCTTAATTTTGGGGGCCCACGCCTGGTACTTGAGGCCCCACGCACTCTGCATACTGGCGGAGTGGCGGCACTGGTTAACACTAAGACACTCACTTGAAAACACCTGCTTTTTCTCTCTCTGAAGCTGGTTCCTTCTAGGGCCAGCTGATTAATCCAACGGCTGAGTTTCCTCGACTTTTCTTTGAGGACCGCTCGCGCACTGACAGCTAGCGCACCTGCACCCTGATAGGCGCGCAGGATTAGGTTTTTCAGCGGATGCGCCTACTTTGCCTGGCTACGTGCTCTGGTCAAAAGTAGTTCTAGTTAAAAACAAATTTTTAATATACTGCTGTGATAAAGAGGAACAAGCTTCCAACCGAGATTTTTTTTCCAGAGTAAAGTTAAGTAGGATATGTAGGCTGTTAATAAGCTACTTATGGGATGATGATCTGAAAATGGTTTAAGTGTGGATTTGATTAGTAGGCCTACACTGATACAATTTGTGTGTATTATATATGCCACCACAGATTTTATATGGGTTAGGTTACTGGTAAATAAACGGAGAATAAAATAATAAGGGTGGGGGTTCTCCTTTGATGGCCCTGGAATATTTCCAAGACATAGGGGGGCCTTAGGGGCAAAAAGGTTGACAACCATTGCTTTAATGTGTTATCCTCAGGAAATACTCTGTATTTTAATGTGTTTTTTTATTCTTTCCCCAACTAAACTTAACTAAGCTGAAGAACCTCTAAAGAACCATACAGGGGCTTAACAGGTTCTTTGTACAGCAGCGGTGCCATATAGTACCTCAACCACCCCAAAGAACCGCTGAAGAACCACCATTTTTTTATATGTATATAACAAGAGCAGATTTGAGTCAATAACAGTATTTTGCTTCAAACATAACTGCACTGGCCACTGTTTACCGTGTGTGGATATGCTATCAATTACATTTCTAGGCTTGTAGTGTAACACAGAAGATGTTTGTGAGTCATTTTTTGCCAAATGGATATTAAAGCTGGAGTGTGGGACTTTTGTCTTTCCCTTCTGGCAGTGAGAGTAAAGGGGGGCACTTGGCTGTGATTGCCTGAGTACAAAGATGTTACTATGACAAGGGGAAGACATTTCTCTTCGTTTGATAACATTAAAAGTAAAGCTAGACTTTTCTGTCGGCGTCCTGACTCAAAGAGAGATCTAAGAGCACCAGTGAGCAAGAGAGAGAGAGTAGCTGTGGTCGAGCGAGCTAGAGAGTAAATGAAAAGAGGGAGTGATGGTAGCGAGAAAGCCGGTGAATCAGATCAATAAAATGTTACTTTCTGATTGTTTCACAGTGGTTATGTTCTAGAGCACAGACATGCCCACACCCCCACACACCTCCGCTCAACCCTGCGGCAGTGCACCACAATGCCTGATTTGGTCTGAATACGGCCTGACACAGGCATACAGAGCGCACTCATGTGCACCCCAAATGACAGGCACACAGAGAGGGCTGGTAAAAATGGATGTGTTTTGACAGTCCACCAGCCCAAAAATGTATTTTTGACGGTCCACTGGGATTTGTCCCACTATGCCTGATGACCAGCACATACTGGCCGTAACCCACTGTTGCGGCTGTAAAACGGTGGATAAAGCAGGGGCTGTGTGGTTTTGAGCACCACACAGCCCCCGCAAAATGACCTATTTCATTATCAGAATTTGATCCATTCGGTCCGATAACATTTGGAAAGTATAGAAAAACTGCACGATTAACTGCCAAATGGTCAGTGTCGCATCCGACATGAGACACACTCCATATACTGTGAAATACAGAGAGATTTATCTTGCAGTGATAGGCTTAATCAGCATTCTGTGAACTCATTTGGCAAAGGCTTGAATGTAACGGACGTTCATTTATATGTAAAAGTTTCGCACTGCAGGTTTAGTATAAGCTGCTGTAACTCTCGAACTAGGAGATCTGCCCTCAGATACAACCCTAAAACTGTTTAATAAATCAAGTTTTTTTCTTGAATGAATTCAAATAAATAAACAAACAAAACATTTTAAAAACATATTGGGTTGTGTTTTCATCGTGCCTGTACAACATCGGCCCCCATAAACAGCGCAGAAGAAAACTGGCCATTGGTTGAACCTAACTGCTGACTCCTGATCCTGCTAATATGACACATTCATTTACAGTAACAAATGGAAGCTAACAGCTCTAGTAAAGCCAGACTACACTAACAAGTCCCATCTTGCAAGTAGTAATAACACTTGCAATAACACTGAATCAATACAATATCCCCAGGAATAGGCAGCACAGATTAGAACATGGATACTTGTGTGTAAAATTCCTGTCTTTTGCCACCAAAATACCACCAGATATCACAGTAGACATGTGCCAGATGTTTGATGTCATATCAAATAGGGTTGGGCCACCCATCGCTGATGGCTGACAGTCATCGACCACTGAACCCATTGTTCACCCCGGTGTTGGTGTGAACCCCCCGGTCGGGACTCGTGGTGTAGCGACCAGGTTACATCACTGTTTTTTATGTGCTTCAGTGTTTCCACTGCGTCTCCATCTCTCTCCTTTGCTGTGTGCAGAGTGCTGCTGTGTGCTGCTCCTCTGCTGTCACTGTGTCTGTTTGAACGAGGGCGGGGCTGAGCTACACACACACATGCAGAGCAGAGAGGCCACAGCAAACAGGATAAGCATGTGCTTCGGCTGCATTCAGACAAAATCTGGCAAAGCGGCACCTTCCTGCATAGTTGTGCGGAGGTGTGCGGAATTGTGGGTGTGTTTATTTGTGCTTTAAAACATAACCGCCATGAAACAATCAGAAAATAATGTTTTATTTATCTGATTTACAGCTTTGTTCTCACTACCACCACTCACTCTCTTCATTTCTAGCTCGCTTGACCACTGCTGCTCTCCCTCTCTCTCCTCTCAGCTGTTGAGCCGGGGAGGAGGGGCCAGCTTTGAATGCTGTGTTTACAAACACTAACTGACAAATCCTGCATGGTATGCCTTTAAACAAACTATAAACATGTTGACAGCTGCTTTACACCAGATTTTTTTTCTGAGCTTAATAACATTATTTTGGCTTATATAGCTGATTGCATTAGATAAAGGATATTAGACCTTTTCTACCCATCAGAGACTTAGAGTTTACATACAGCTTCTCATCCTGTCACTCATAGTGTAAGCTCTCAGTTGCTGTGGGTTTTTCCAAGACGATGTTGACTGCAAACCTTACAGAACCACAAGCATCCACTTTACACATATTATGCTTGTATACTTACTATAAAAACACAACTTTACCTTTAAAGCGTCTATAATCTATATTTTTATAACAACAATATATCAAATGTCAATGTGTAATGTGAGAGGCATGGCTCATAGTGATGAACCTACAGAGAATTATCAGTGACTGCAGCTCCCCTTGGCTTTACAGGCTTGTCTTGGCTTTATAGCAAGTTTCAGCTCATTGTTTAGCTGCCCAGTCCAGCCAGTGAAAAAAGCTCTAAAAACCCACTGCACACTACCTGCTCAGCACCAGTTTACACACAAAGTTAGTGGCTAGCTGAAGCATCTAGCAGCTTAAGAGCCAGACATTTCTCTCAGGATTTGATAGAGACCAAAAACAGAGCTAAAAGAGAGTGAATGTTAGCGTCACGTGATGCAGCCTGAGAAATGTTGGTAGTAAATGTGGAAATTCAAGGTCACATGCTAATTCTTGTTAATATCTATACCCCAAATGTGCTTGACCCAACCTTTTTTGGAGACTCAGAATGCAAAATTGGGGAACCACCCAATTATTATGGGGGGCAACTTCAATCAGGTTTAAGATAAAGCACTAGATCACAGTAAACCATCTCTCTCTCATACCCAAAGGTCATGTCAGGTTTGGGGTTTGTAAACATAAAGGACTCCTAAATCCAACAAGATATTGTACTTCCTTTTCTTCACCACATCAGACTTTCTCCAGAATAGATTTCCTTCCTTTTTCTAACACATTAAAGGCAAATTCATGCTTTCCATCTCCACGTGGCTGCTAGTGCTGTGTGATGTAAATTTTGTCACTGGCCCATGTCCATGAGGGTCTGTGCAGACCCCTCTGTGGATGTCCATGTACAGCCCAAAATTTGCGACCACGTGGACTGTACACATTGCAAGAACGCCGACTGCTCATGTGCTAGAAAGGCAAACAGGAATGCCTGTTTTGTCTACTGTATGTACATATGTACTGTATTCCTATTCTCATTAAGCTTTTCTTTTTTCGACTTTTTCTCACTGTTCAGCAACATTCAGGAACTCCTCAGCTGCATTCAGACTGAAAACTGTCCTGTGTAAAACAATACAAGGGGTTGTGTTGCTGTGGGCGTGTTGTTTAAAGTGCCGGTGAGACAATAAAATGCGATCCAGCAAGTCAAGTTGGAGTAACAGATTGTTGCGTTTAAAGGCTTATCAAAAAAACACTGCACAGCATTTGTAATATTCACTGACAACTCTGGAAATCATGTGGAACGCGTCTGTGTCAGTGCACCACCGATTGTATGCATGGAACCACGTGCATGACCGCATGCAAGTCCACAGCTGTCCATGGAACGCGGAAAGCGTGAATTGGCCTTTATTAATACCCTCTACTCTGTCATGTAATTTAGATAACATCAATTTCTGATCATGCTGGTGTTATGCTCAGTTTGTATCCATTTACTCAATCAACAAAATCTTGTAGATGGAGGCTGAATTTAAGCCTTCTCATGGATGAGGCAATTAAAACAGCAATTAGAGATCAGATTAACCTGTACTCTGAAACTAATTTGTCTACAGTCCCCTCTAGTGCAGTAGCCTTGGAAACGCTTAAGGCCTTTCTGTGAGGTTGGTTAATACAGCTATCTGCCTATAAGAAGAGATCTGGCCTTGCAAAACAGCTTGAGTTAGAAAAGAATACAGTGCTGCAGAAACAGGATATGTCCAATCAGAATCTTCTTCATCTTACAGTTAAAACACAGTTAAAATGTGAGTTCAATAATCTCCGAACTCTGCTTGCTAGTGAATCAAAAAGCAGGAAGCTTTAAGTATAATACCTGCTATGATGGGGAATGACAGCACTTTGAAGACTTTAAAAGATATAAATGAATTATTTGTTAATTTTTATAGTCAACTTTAGATTCTCTTGTTAGTGTGAAGGTAATTGAACCCTTTTGGAGTGAGATGAACCTGCCAGTAAACAATGTAGACCTTAAAAACAAATTAGATGATGATATAGCGGACGGCGAAATTACAGATGCTACATCACAATTACTTTGGTAACTTGGCTGATAATATTAGAAGATTTATTGATATTATATGGCATGTGTGACAAACAGATTCCTATGGCTGCCCTCTCTCTGAATACTGAAAAGGCATTTGACAGGGTAGAGTGGCAGTACCTGTTTTTGACTTCAAAAGCTTTTGGATTTGGTGAGAACTTTATTAGCTGTTCTTACAAATGACTATATTTCATCATACAACATATCAGGGTTGCCCTCTTTTCTTGGCATTGAAACCTTTGGCAATTGCTATTCATCAGAATTCAAATATATCAGGAATTAGTTAGTCTATTTTTATTTTGAAAATATAAAAATAAAAAATAGACAAAAACAAAATATCAATATAGTAAAATGAAATAAAAAAATAAACCTATACAAAAACTCAAACAAATTCTCAAACAACACAAATTAAATATTACATGTTTGAAAAGGAGAAGGAAGACGTATACACTTATTTATTCTTGCCCCTTTCTCAACTACTCATCCATAAACTCATGTAAACAATCCCAATTCTATTAACTCAACTATTCATAAATTAATGCTATATGCTGATGACATACTGGTCTGTATATCAGACCCTGAAGTGTCAATAAAATCTGTCCAAGCAACTACTGATTCCTTCTCTAAATTATCAGGGTATAAAAGGGAATCACATACCTCCAAGTTTCCATCTAAATTATCAGATTTGATTAAAGTTGATACAGAACCTCTCTTCGAGTGTTTTGGGACAGAATGGGGGAAAGCTGATGTCATTAAGATGAATACCCTGCCAAAGTTTAATTATATTCTTCAAGCTCTCCCTATTTCAGTCCCTTTACACTATTTTTTACAATTTGAGAAACTTTGCAGAAAGTTTCTGTGGGCTGGAAATGGCCTCATCTTACTATGAGTAAAACAAAAGCCTGTTGACCAAGGAGGGCTTGGACTACCAAATATATCATTGCTTTTTGCTTTTTGCCTGAGACATCTGGCCCAGTGGACGCTTCTCCTTGAACAAGCACCACCATAGTAAAACAAAGGGAGCCATATAAGTAATTTCTTAATCCAGTCAACTATCTCCTAACTGCCTGATCCGATGAATATTAATCATACATCTGGTTATCGCTCATCTGAAATGAGTGTGGGACTGAGTATCAAGGCAGTTTGACTTTAGTCTATATTTAAATACCCCATCAAGTTTGTGGTCAAACCCTAAACTCTATATTAGTAATTCCTCATTTATATGGAAGGTTTGGCATTAAGACAGTGGGTGATTCATATAATAATAATACTCTAAAGCCCTTTGCAGATCTTTGTTAAGAATATAATTAACTGAGCTAATCAGTCATGGCAATACATTCAAACTTATAGTCTTTTAGTGCATTTGGAGTATCAAAGTTATTGATCGGTTGTGTTGTGTTGTGCCTTGTTGTTTCTTATGTGTATTAGGATTTGGTCACAAGGTATCTAGATACCATCATCACTTGATAAATAAGTCTATAAAATGCACTGCTTTAAAGTCAGTATGGGAAAAAGACTTGAATGATTCATTTACAGATAATGAATCGTCCAATCCATTGAGGGACTCCAAACTGGTATCAAGGGACATAAGGACTAGACTAATTCAATTTAAAATAATTAGTTATTTAGGCTCAAGTTGAGAGAAAACTCCCAATGCTTGAGGTGTCAGGGAGAGGGCACTTGGATGTATTGTCTATGGGAATATCCAGTGATACAAGAGTTCTGGATAACAATTCATGATTGTGTCCAGACAATTGTAGGTACACAATACCCATACTCAAACAAACTTTATGTCTTTGGTGATCCTTCCTTCCTCAAATCCTTGGCCACCCATGATGCTATTTGGATTCAGACAATACTTATGATTATCCAGAGAAGGATAGACAAAGACTGGAAATGGCCTTAACCTCCTTCTGTGTGTGCATGGTACCAGCTTGTAGGAAAAGTCACCTCTTATGAGAGACTCTCCCACAGGCTGGTACACAAACTGAACACCTATGTAAAGAAATGGCAAAAGTTTCTTGATCATATAAATTATAAATGGTTCTTAAAAGGCTGGTATTGTGGAAAACAAGAAAAATGAGCTTGGGATGGATTAGGGTGATGGTGGAGGCCCTCCTGTGCTGTAAAATTATTCATTAGGACCTGAGCCCCAAAGGACCCTCTTGTATCTGTTCTGTTTCTTTCTTTCTTTATTGTTCTGCCACTTCAACCCTAAATTTGACCCCCTAAACATGCTCAAAAACTTTGGCACGCACATCAGGTCTGGTGAAATATTTGATTAAATGTAAAAATTAACCCCCAAAGTGCCAAAATGTGCTCGAGAGCGCCACCTATGCATTTAATATGGACCATGGCCCGTAGGAATGTCGCAGAGAGATTGAACCAAAACTCAATTATTTGTCTCATCAAGACCTACAAATCATCTGACATCCAACAGGAAGTCCGCAATATGCTCATCAAAGTGCGACTTTGCGCCAATTTTGGACCCCCAAGAAACACCCAGGGGCGTTAATGGTATCGGCTTTAATACATGACTAATGACACTGTGCTGAACAGAAGTTATTAAAAACTTTGTAATAACTTGAACGGTTTAGATTTTATGAGCCCCGAAAGTTGGAGTGCCACATTTCCACCTTACAATGTAAACCAATGGGGAGGCAATCTCTGGGCACGGACTTTGTGCCAAACTGAGGTGTCTGATGTCTAAACTATAAGTCTGACCACTTTCAAACCTGTATCAATGAATTTGCGACGAAAAATCCTATTAAAATGTGATTTTTAATGTAAGATTTGGCCAAAGTCATGGGATTTATGAAGATATTTCCACTAGAAGGCTGCTCTGAAATCCTGCTCTCAATCTGACAGGGAGAAGGAGGGAAGAAAGGCGGGGGATGGGTGTGACAGTTGAATGTAGCTCAAGGTCTATATACTTACAGTACATTATATACAAACTTTGTATGAAGTTTGGGGTTATTATCATTTATTTTATATATATATAATCAGTAGTGGGGATGACCTATGAGGGGAGGGGAAAAAATGAGTGAGGGCGACTGTTAAGTGATAAAGTGCAGTAGAAAAATAAAATCATAGCTAAATTTTGTAGCTCTGTACTGCAGTTTTTCTTTTATTAGGGCTCGAGCACCTAGAGGTTCGCTCACACTCTCCCTTCAAATATTGAGTATTTTTCTGTGTCCAGCTGTAGTTACTTATTGTCTCTACACACCTGACAGTACACATGTCAATCAAACTTTCACCAGGTCATGTGGGTTAAAAGTCTTTACTTTTCTGAAAATAGACTTGATGAAATTAGGAAATTAATTTGTTTTACACACAAACTCATCAAGAGTTTTCAATTTACTAATTGAAATTCAAGTGAATGGGCCTAAAACTTAATTTTGATGCCACAGGTGTGAGCAAGACAGACATGTCTCACCCCGCAGAAAACTCTCATCCTCACACCGTTGAGATTTGATGCTTCGCCATGACAGAGGAAGTTGCTATAACTTTAATGTACATACTCCAGTCTGCACCAAACTTTACATGTTTGATAAGAGTCCCAGCCTGAACACGTCTACATGACAATATTCCATCAGTGATGCACACTGGCTGAATAGTGCCCCCTACGAAACTTCAGCGAAGCAGCCCAGGTAGCAGGCAAAATAGTGGACAAAGGAAGTGATGTTTATCTCCTTCTTGCACTGTCTGAAAACAGCCCGGGTCTGAAGACATCTACATGCCCGTGACAGAAGCCCTTCGATTGCATCATGGCCTGACGTGCACGGAGGCGCGAGGGCCCATTCAATGATGCTTGCAGCTTTAGTTTCTATCTCTTCTGTGTTTTTAAGTTATTTGAAATTTTAAAATTCACAGCTCAAGAGCTAGCTGAACACGTTACTATTGTCACACCCAACAGTCAAATCAAATATGCAGGAAGCTTTAGTATAAGGCCACCACTGCCCAACACTATGCTGAGTGCATACCTAACATCTGTTGTCAGAGTTTGCATTTCAGCCCAATGACAAACAAAGCAGGACACTGGAAGTGTGCTAAAGCTAAGCTAGCAACCTCTGGTTACTTTGCTAGGAAACTTAGACACGATCTTACCGTTCTGAAACATCCTGTTGAAATCTCAACTGTGCAACAGCAGGCTCCTCCCCTTCATTCATGATCAGACTCTGGTTCATAGACTGCTATATACTGCCTTACATCTCCAGCTGCATGAATTACTCCAAGTAAAGATGTGATGTAAAGGAATTTGCATTATTCATTAGGCAATATTCCAATTGCCTGGGGGTGAAGGTGGGGGTCACGCCTCCAGCGAATTGGAATAGTTGCTCATTAATAATGCTGATTTTATCTAAATAGCTTCTGAAACAGCCTGCTGGAGGATGGAGGGAAATCTGGGCTGTATAAAGATGGATTTAGAGAAATCTGAACAACTTTTGGTGAATAAAATGCGACAGATATGTAAATATAGATATAGATCTATAAAATAGACTCAAAAAAGGCTGTAATACCATATCTTTGAAGTGGACAAGCCCAGGCCTTGATTTCCACTGGCAAACATAATTTATGCTTATATACATCATTTTTTCTTGCTTTTGTTATTGTCAGTTTACACAACTGCTTGGCTGCCCTTTTTCTCTGTTGTTGTTGTGGTGGTCTCTTTGTTTCTGCTGCCCCCAAATGGACAAGAAAACCCCAACCCCAAACCAACAAACAAAAAGAAGAAACAGATCAAACTGGCACCCCTCATTGTTTTTGCATGTGAATAAATAGAAGCATTTCAACAAACTATTCAGAGCTGCCCCAGGATGAAAGAAACACCGGTACTGCAAGATTTGGTTTGTTTCCAGCTGAGTAGTAATTGTTTCGGGGAGGGGGTTGGTCAGAAACACTGCCAACTAATCATATAGCCAATTGTGGATCATAAATAATGCTTTTCCTGTGGAGTACATCATGTTGTTCCTTTATGAATGTGAGTGAAGCTCATAGAAAGCAAATAACTTTTGTTTACACTCAATAACCTGTAGTGAAAATGCAGGAAAATATGTGTTGCTTTAACGGTAATAAAATTAGTATTCCACATATGCACTGTTACTGTGCAGACTTTGATTGCTGCACATTGATATCATCAGACTGCAGCATTTACTCTGCTTGACTTTAATTTTTGCCTTAATTGCATCATAACCAAATTTGGGGAAAACATATAGATTCTGAGGGTGAAGGTTGATAAACTGAGAATAGCTTTATATTGATGCTGTGAAGTTAGCACAACACAGTTCCACTGCGTGGTTGAATTTGCATTTAACGACACGCTCTGCTGTACCAGAGGAAGTAAAAGACTGGAGAGAAGAGAGATAGGCCTAGATAGAGGAGAAAGCAGAGAGAAGATTTTTGGAAGGAGTCAGACAAGGAGTGGTGAGGAGACAGACAGAGAGACAAATCTGCTCTGAGTTGATGTGGCACTGGAGGAATACAGTCTTCAGAAAAATAAGCACATATTTTTATAATCCTTTCCTTTCTTCTATTTTTTATGACTTCTGTCTGTGGTTGTCTCTCACAATTCTCATGTAGTCTTCTTGTTACTCCAACTCAGAGTCATTGTGCATCTGCTTCCACAGTGAACTATAGCTAACAGGCAAACAGGCAACAACTCTAAAATCCGATGAATTAGTTTAGCAGCACAGTCTGATAACAGCTATATGGCTTTAGTGATTTTGCAGATGAAGAAATAGTCAAACACATGCACAAGGTTTATTAAAGATAGAGAAAGCCAGTAAGTTGGAGTTGGAGGATTATAGAGGAGTGAGTGCTGAGAGGTGAGTCACAGTTAGTTATTGAGTAATTGACAGCCCCAATACAGTTATAAACTGAACTGATATGCTGAATACCTGGAACATTGGATTACTGATGAAGAGATGGGATTATGTCTGGTCGTGTGGCCCCCATATTATCATCTTATTAAGTTGATGTAGTGAACATGTTCACAAACAGTCGCCTTTATAAACATCCAGCATACACAGAGCAGCATTAGCGTTCATTTGCATGTTTCAGGTCACCTGGCGAATATAAGTCCAATATTCACTCTCCTTTTAGCTGTTTTGGTCTCCACCAACTCCTTAGGGAAATATCTGGCTCTTTAGCTGCTAAATGCTGCACTATGTTCACCAGCTTGTCTCTAACTTTGTCTGTCATTAGGTGTCAGTCTGGTAGCTTACAGTACAGTACAGTACTTTCAGGATACCTTACTTTGAGGAATATAAATATACTTTTCAAAACCTTTATTATTCAACAAAAGAAGCCAAATTTCTAGAGTGAATGTTATCTAAAAACAAGCAGCCATCATCTAAAATAGTCTAATTACTGTTCTCACAATGCACTCAGAGGAGATCTACTTGATACAGTACAGAATTGTAAATACATAGGAATTTGGTTAGAAAAGGGAAAATTATCAGATTATCCCACAAAACTCATGTTGAACATCTTGCTCAAAAACTAAAAACACAAACTGGATTCCCATGCTGCTGCCACTACAGTGCCATTTGATCCATCACTCAAGACAGCTATATGAAAAGGTGTGGTGGCCATCACTGATATCAGAACAGCATCAATATATCTGTGTTTTTATTTATAAGGCCTTGCTATATACAGTGAGATGTTTAACATCTTTCGTCAAGTTCAAAGTGAACAACTATGACTGGGCTAGCTTTAAAAGTTTAACTGGTGAAACATGGTTTCCAGTATAAAACACTTTACTTCTGGAATGAACTGCAAAACAAATAAAGTTAGAGAAACTCGTTCCTCAGAGAAAAAGTACTGAGATTTGATACCCAGCCCTATATTTAATAATAATGTCCAAATTATATTCAATATGTTCTGAAATAAGAGCAGTATAATACTGGCTGTGTCACTTTCTCTCTCTACCCTGAAATCGATATCCATTTCTAGAAATGGAATGAGGGGGGAGGAATGAAGTGCTCATTAAACGCAATGATGCTAGTCTCCAGGGCAGAGTTGCAGAAAGATCCTCTGTTTGAGCCTCAGCATGCAGATATGAAGTCACAGTCACACACACAAGACACAAAGACATGTACACACATTTGGAGCTCTACAAAGGAGGTCCTGCATTCCTTTGACATAGTGAACATCCCCTGTATGTCACAGCCAAAGACCAACTGTACGTTTTTTCTATCACAGTCCCACAGACACATACCTTTTCCCTCCATCCCGCGCCCCTCCCAGCTACTATTGGCGGGCAACAACGTCATGCTCCTGCTGCCTGGCAACGCCTCTTCACTGGAGGACGAAAAGTGCTTCATTGTTTTTCTGCCATTCACAGCAGCTGTCTCAAGGTCCCTGCCTCTAAGGGAGAAGAGGACATCTTTCTCTTTTTTTTCTGTGCTTCTGTATTCTGCGAAAATGTGTATGCATGTAAGACAAGACGCTATGTACCAATTACCAATTGAAACAAACATGGTGGACCCTTGGGCACAGGAGTGATGCAGAGTATTCAAGGTCTCCATTAAAGTGCACAATGGTTCCCCAGCTCACTTTTGTCTCCTACATCTTTGGGACTTTTTTGAGATTTTGAGACAGACCATTTCTTTCAATCATCGAAAGGGAGAAAGACAGGCAGGGAGAGAAAAAGAAGGGGAAAAAGACAGATACATAATAGGAGATGAAGACCCAGTGGGAAAAATTCCATCATTGTCACAATTTAAGTGTCCAATCACGTAACACTACCTCAGTCGTGTCCTGCTTAGCTCCAACTTGGCTGCAGATCAATAAAATGTCACCCATCACCAGGAGCATGGTCCCTCATACTAACCCTGAAGACTGCGTGTCTTTAGCTCAACCACCAGCTGTATTTATCACAAACCTCTCTCTCACACTCTATAACTTACCTACCCCTGAAGGTATTAGTAGCTTCAAGGCAATGTTCTCATCTTCCTTCTACTTTTTACACTTCAGTGCCTTCACTGAGGAAAGTCTCCCAGTTGACCTTGTATTCCTTGAGTAACTAACATCCTATCAAGTCTGAGGAAAGGCTTTTTCATCCAATACACAACACACAAACAGCTTAGTTACACATATTACGCATGCTCACACTAAAGAGTAAAGATGCATGCGGCCACGTGCACACACACATAATCTGACAAAAGGCAGTGGAATGAGGGCTGAGACACTTCTGTACTTGAAACCAGTTGTTCCGTCAGGATCCAAGCAGATAAAATGAGGTCCGGGGAAAAGAAATAAAAACGCCACTCCATTTTTAAACCTTTAATGTAAGAGCCTCCCTTTGATTCTTGAGGCCTGTAAATTGGAGCGATGGCGAGAATGCACCTTATCTTCATTCAGCACCCTGTCACTCTTTTGTGCTCGTTTTAGTTGCCCTCAGAAAGAAACTGGTGTCTCTGATAATGGTTCTCAGTGTCAGACTCTTTCACCTCCATTTAAAGGAGCATTATTACTCATTCATAGGGGTTGGAGGAACAGAGAACAGTACGGCATGTGTCGCTTACAGTCATCACCCTGTGTGAGTGTACAGCAGACGATTAAAGTAAACATATGATCACAATATTGCAAGACATTCAGCTGAGATTGAAGTGTTCATGATAAAACAGGGGTCATTGATGCAATTGAGCAAATCTGGAAGAAACATTTTTAAACATTGCAAAATGTATTCTTATAAACCTATTTTGTAAACACTGTTAGGCTTGATTTATGGGAAGGTTTGTTATCAGAGCACACCAGGAAAACCAAAGACAACTGCATGAATGAATGTTTTCATGCCTCGTGTTATGCTCAAGCCTCACTGATGCACATGCTGAACATGTTAACGCGCCGTCTACTCGCTCAAACATCTCAAATTGCTCTTTATAGCAAATAAAGAGCAATTTTATAGAGTTTTTTAGAGTTGTTTATAACAACAAACCTCTGCTGATGAAATGGCAGAAATTTTACCAAACCATCCAAACAAAAACGGCAACCTTATACTCCTAAGCAGGCTTTCTATCTGTATTTCAAACATAACTGCAGGACCTGTAAATAGTTACAGCACATTGTGTAATAATTAAAGGTCATTGTTTTCGCTCCTGCAATCCGAGTTAATTGACCAAAGTTTTTCACCCAGATAGTTTAATTTGTGCTCTGAGAGCTAATTACAGAATGGAGGAAAGAAATATAAAAGCTTTAGCTCTAAAAGTGGTTAATAAGATTTAATAATAGCCTTTTTCACCCAAAATCTGATACTGTTTGGTGTAAAATTAAAGCCCTGTAGTGATTGTTTGCTTTATTTGACTAAACTGTGCTGCAGAACTAAAGCATGTTGTAAGAGCTTGTCAGATCTACAATATCAGTGAAGTTGAGGAGTAATTTTAGACTTAATGGACTTGTGGGCCTGGATGATTAAGGGTTTAAACAAATGATTGATGACATGGTCTGCTGCCTTTGATATCTTAGAAAAGAGGCACTTTAACAGGAAACTGTCTATGGAAGAACAGGATTTTTAGACACACTGTTTTGTAGTTGGGGAGATAAAGATCAAAGCAAAAATGAAAACACTAGGAGAGAGTCAGAGGGTACTATTGAAAGCTCCAGGAAAGTTCAAACTCTTATAATGAACTAAACATTTAATTTTGACTGTTTCACAGGCCTGGTTTTATATTTGAGCTAAAAGAAGCAATTACTGAGCAAAGCTAAACCCTAAAGACCTGATTTAGATGTGATCTGACCACAGTGAGATGTCTTTTATTCTGGTTTGATGCATTAGTATAGTGCTCTATTAACATACGCAGACTGTGAAATATACACGAGGGAATTATTGGCCTTTTGTTCTTATTAAGTGACTGCAAGGTGCTGGCAGCTTGTTTGCCTTTGGGCGAGCAAGGTGAACCTAAATGAACCATATTAAAAGAAAAAAGTTAATGTTTGAATCGGAGAAAATGTACTGATCAAACCTGAAGAAATAATTTAAAATTTCAATATTTTCAGTACCCCTCCTTAAAACTTTTTTAAGACAGAAAGCACTTGGCACATTACTAATTTTGACAGAAGACCATCTAGACCTCTGCATATTCATTTTTTTAAGTGTGCAGAGACCAGACAACAAACCTGAAGTCAGTGAAAAGATGGATAATGCCTCCATCCCATAATGAAATGAAAAAGCTTTTCACTGATTTATGGTAGCAGTTAGAGGCAAAGGCAACTTTTTAGCCTGCCATCAGAATGTAATGCTCTGAATAATGATATATTGGCTTTAAGCATACGTTCAACCACATCTGAATCAGATAAATAGAGAATGAAATTACACAAATCAAGACAGTCACAGAGATTAGCGCATACTTTTGCCTCAGGCCTATAAATTATTAACTTCTGAACGCTATCTCTTAAAATTAATTATTACGGGACTGATTCATCACTATGGCAGATTATTAGCAGACAATTTTAGCTTATCACAGATATATTAGAGTTAAAGTATATATTGTCTGATAAGCAACAGAATTGGCCCACAACCACATTAGCAGATGTGAGAGCCTGTACATAGGAACAGCAATGCTTGAAGCTAAATGCTAATGTAAGCATGGCAAGATGCTTATAATGACAATGGTAACATGCTAGCATGTATATTTACTGTGTTCAACATCGTAGTTCAGCAAGTTAACATGCTAACATCTGCTAATTAGCAGTAAACACAAAGTCAGCTGCTGCCGATGGGAATGGTATTTAAAGTAGCCATAAACCAAAGTATTGGACAGATTAAAATCTTGACCCCATGATGGAACTAGATGATAAATTAAGGGGTCACCAACTTTATTATGATTCATTCTGTGGGGAACATGAATGTCATGGCAATCCATCCAATAGTTGTCCAACAGACAGAGCGACCAATGAATCAACATTGCCATTCGTTGAGCAAATAATTCAATACACAAATCCCAAAGATTTATTGTGTAACAGTGTCTCCATTTCTTTTTACCTCAAGTGAGTATAGAGAAGTGTATTTTAACTCTGTAAAATGTACCACTCATCATATATCTTTTGAAGGGATCCCTATCCCTTATGTTATGTGTTATATTGAAAAACAAATCATTATCACAATTTTTTAACTCACAAATATTGATGTTGGTATATGCCTTGAAGACCCAGTATCAGAAGGGCTCTAGTTATTACTCTACATATTTAAATACAACACAGTGTAATCATACAAGCTGCATACAAAAGAGGTAACTTGACACCTGATACCTAGTATACTGTGTAGTCTATGGACATGGCAGTATTAGCTTGGCACACCCCAATAACCACACACACAGCTGTAGATACATGAGAACCAAAGGACAAGCAGTCAAAACAAAATCAAGCCTCAACAAGCCTACTGGACACAACAGCATGACAGCCTGGCACAGCGGCAAAATAACCACACACACACACACACACACATGCACACGCACACCTGGCATACATCTATGCTTTCATTTTTATATCAGCTTATCCCTTCAGGGTCACAGAAACAGTCCTAAAATCCGATTGTACAGATTAAGTCCCCATTAAAAATATGCCCAATGAACAATAATAGGCAATACATGGGATAAAGAATGAAAATAGCTTTCCTTTGATGATTACAGAATACCAATATTTTAAATTAGTCCAATTAATTTGTCGATTTTCGTTTAACTAAAGCGTAGGCGGAATTCAGCCTCTGTGTCACTGCTGATGCCCTGATGCCAGTTTATGTTTGACTGACAGCAGAGAAGAGTGTTTCCACAGTACAGCTTGTCACAGGTGAGGTGATGAGGGCCTTAGGTGACCATTCATCTTGGGCACTGTCTCATTGGGGCAAGTGTCAAGCACTTTAACAAGTGATGGAAAGTCTTTCTTCTTTGTGCCCTTTCTCTTAAACTGCTGTACAAACACTGTACGCTGTGTCCTCCACAATGATTGAGAGTGCTGGCTGAACTTGTTTTGTGACAAACTTAAGCAAAGCACTTTTCTCAATTACATAACCTTAAGCTCTATTGAAGGCTATTAAAAGCAGCTTGTTAGTCAGGCTGCCATTTCTCTGTGCAACATGCTGCTGTACACCGAGTACTGCAAAAACATACTGTGACATGAAAAGATTTCACTCATCCAGCATTCATGTGGGTACAGACCCTAAATTTTACTTTATTTTATCTGCATTTGACATTGATCTGTGATTGATTTTACAAAATCAGACTTGTAAATTGCTCAATGGAATCCCAAAGTGATCTTATGCCTGCTGATTGGGACTTTAATAACTGAAACAGATCTGACAAGAACAAAATTTGATGCTCTGAAGACGAAACATTTATATGATTGTCATGCTTTTAGAATCCACTCTAATCACTGCCTGTAAGAGATTTAAAGTTTTTATGTTTTACATACGATGGTTGCACATTAAATAAACATTTGTATGTAATGCAATCCAATCCAATAGCCCTGCAAAAAACAGTACCCTCATGAAGTGTATAATATTTAAATTTGAGACTGTGTCAGAAAGCTTTTGAACAATAATATGATAATTTTAGGCTGTGCTGATGTTGTTGTATCAGATTATAATAAAAGGTTCTCTTGCTATTGTGTCAACCCCAGTGCAAAGACAGAACATGAGGAATGTGAGGACTTTTCATCACACTTGTACTTTTAGCACTGCAATAATGCTCACTGAGTTAAAACTCAATAGTGATTTACACTAAAAAATGCAGAATCCCAGAATTATGTCCTCATCAAGTCATCCACAAATTGCTGTAAATTTGATACTCAACAGCCACAAAGCTTCTCTGTTACTGGAGAGACCAACCAACCCCAACATGAATTCAGGGTTGAATATCTACACTATTGTACAGTATAAACAAAAAAGGACATTTATAATGATTAATGTGCATCTGAGCCATAGACTGTATATAAAGATGGATGTAGCGAAGTGTGATGTGACCCACTGGTTTGCATTGGAGCTGGTTTTAATCCAAAAGTTTCTGCTTCTGGTCAGCATCATCTTTTCCGTTTGGAGCCAGAACCTTCCAAATAAAGAGTGCTGGGTGTTGCCTTTCACGTTCTGGACACACGCCTCGCTACCTCAGACCAAAGCAAATACTAGCTTACTGGGAACACTGAGCGATGCACACTTGGCTACTGTTAACTGCTTTAGCTAAATTGTGTTAACAGGGCCGTTATCCTGATCAAGGCTTACTAAAATATTGCAACAATGTATGAGTCAGTGTGAGTCCCAGAGCTGGGGAGAGCAAGAGGCAAGCGAACTGTCAATCACAGCTGTCAATGAACGACCACACAGCAGACATCAAAGGTACTATAAGTCTTCAAATCTTATTAAGGAGCAATAATTTCCGAAATGACCACCAGCATACTTATTAGTGGGCCCAAATTTATCAACTGAGACTATTATGAGTCTTTCTAGAGAGAAGTTGACAACATTTGAATGGGAGTCAATTGGAGCCAGGGATTTTTTGGAGCCAGCATCTAGTGGCTGTCGGTGGCATTGCAGTTCAAGCTACTATGCATTGGCTTCAGCCTCAAGCTGTGGTAGTTGCCGCTTGGTCTGAGCTAGTAATTCAGGTGAAGAAACATACTGCCTGTTTTTTCTACATCTTCTAAACCAAACAGTAACTTATTTAAATGATGTGTGTAGCTAGATTTTCCTTTACTATGCAAGTTGAGCAGCACGTTGCAGCAGAGATAAATGTCAGTGTGAGTGTGTTCTTGTGTGCATACATTGTACCCTCTGTTCCAGGAAATGCTCAGGGCTGCGGGCAAAGAGATGACAGATGCTGGGAGTGTGGGTGTGAAGATAGACTCTATCTCTGGGTGTCTCCAATGTTGAAATAAAACGGGGATTTGAATGTCTTTTTGTTTTGTTTTTTTTATTGTTACTGAGTCACTCTCCATCTGGGAGACTTGGTCCCTGTGTTGGAGCTGTATGAAAAACTTTCCACTACCAAAGACACCAGACAGAACTGTGACATAAGTGCAGGCAGAAGTGCACTTCTCCTGTGTGGATTCTCAGATGGTACTCCTGTTAAATGGTAATGCAGTTTGACTTCCACTCATCAGCCAGCTGGTTATGTATATAGCACACGCAGTTTAAAGCCGTGTTCAGACTGACAACAGCACTGCGTCAAATAACAAAATCCTCATTCATTTCAATATGGCCACTGCACTGGCACAGCAAGGGTTGAAAAGCTGACCTTGAGGACATTCAACATTTGTTTTTCCCAAAGGCTGAAGTTGGATGGACCAAAGTGTTAGCTCTCCACACGGTAAGAAAACAGCAACTTGAAACATCAAAATCCGCTTTGTGTCGCAGTTACATGCTTGTAGCATTAGTCAAACACAAGCTCTTATGTTGCCTGTGTAGACAGATGTATTGATTGAAATGAAAGTGTATCTGTTCTACCAGACGCCTGTGAAACAGACGACTGAAAAGCATGTCTGTAAGGATAACAAAGTTGCTACTGTGAGAACAGAGTTATAAAATCAGTGGCACTGCTATACTTCATGTTTTCATGCTACTGTGTATCTTGACGGTCTGACCTGACTGCCCTTAGCATCACCTGTAAATTATTGATTTCATCATAAAAAAAAAACATAACCCAATCCCTGGAACCTGTGGTGAATTGCGCATTACTAGTCTGTGCTATAGTTCTGACCTAGAAAGCTGTTGAATTCTTCTTTCTTCTATCAATCAGGTCTATCAGTTGTTTTTTCATCCTTCCGTCCTTCATGAATCGTGACCAATAATAGGGCTAACTCCTCTGGGGTCCCGTTCGTCTGCAGGTGTAGTATATTCAGCTGGTATTAATTAAATACTGTGGCCCTGATGTTACAAGCATAGGGATGTCAATCATGATACAACATTGCATAAGGCCTGGTCAGACTATAAATGTTCTGGTTATGTGTGAAGCCCACAAGCCTCAGTGTGTTCCTGACTCAATCGGCTCAGACAGCTACATACCTCCCCACTGGCTCGTTTACATCTACCTGAGATTGATTCTGCACAATCTGAATCAGTTTCCTCCCTGCCCCTTCAAGCATACAACTTCGGCATATACAGAGTCTATGTCTGCATTCAGAATGAGGTGGAGCACAGAGAGCATGGTTATTTGGGTTGTTGGTCATGGTTTGTCTTATTGATTAATCGTCTCTTTCTCTGTGCGTATGTGTCATTTGTCTGACTCCTTCTCCTCCATCTCTCTGAACATCTGCCTCATTCTCTGCCAACTCAAGCTGTAATAAAAGATTGTGTATTTCATGTGTTTCTGCTTACTTCCCTCTCAGTCTGCTTGTTTTCCTCCACATTTTGTCACTGGAGAAAACAGCTTGAATACATTTCATTTTATAGACATAACTGTGTGTAGACTTACACACAGAATATCAAACTGAAAAATAAAGGAGTTAGTCTTTTTCTTTAAGGAAAACCAGTATTTCATGGTGAAAGCTATACAACATGTTTATCCACCCACGGAGCTTCTTTCATGATAACTTGACATCCAGCAAGTGGTCTGTGGCATTTTCTTCCTGACTCTGAAAGACAGAGGGCAGGTTGAAGTGCATAATTAAAGCAGCGCTTTCAGAAGAAATGTACAACATTTAGAATTAAAATGAATTGCATTAAAATGTCAGCGAGAGAGAGGGGGAGAGAGAGAGAACAGCTCAGGTTGTTTAGCACTGCCCACTCAACGACTGAGAAGACCATCAATTCTCTCCATCCAATTAAGCAGGACTTTAAATCCATCAGCACACTTGAATCTGCCAGGGTGCTTCTGAACACTAAACGTGCTTCACATATATTTATACTTAGTTGTTCCATTTAAGCGCAAATCCATAGAACCATCTTAGAAAAATACACTTACAAGTGAAGCATATGTACATACAGTTCAAATGTCACATATTTAGTCACTCTCCCCGCAAGCAAAGTGCACTATGATCTGAGCTCCGTTATGCTGTAATGGATGATATATAACAGCACCCATATTCTGCTAAGCTTCCTCACTGACATTTACAACAGATCTACTTTTAGGGAGTTTATCTAGATGTAGGAAACAGCAAGAGTCAGCATGTGTACATAAAGAATTACTTTGCATTTCAAATTCCATTTGAAAAGTAAACATATCATTTAGATAAGACACCTTGAGGCTATTGATCATAAAATATTACAGAAGCAATTCGTGCTTATCACAGTATGTTTGTGTCCTGGTTTCAAGGTCTTTTAACACTCTGCAGCACAATTTTATAAAACAATGTAAAAGCATCACAGTTTGGTTATAACCATTTCAGTTGTGAATTAATTCAGTATGAAGCCACAATGCTTCAATATTGAGGATTTTTTTTTTTTACTGTGCACACTTGGGAGTTAAGCCTAAGCTAAGTAGAAAGTTCATTTTGTTGCCCATGCCGGTGAAAAAGGCACATCTGGGCACATGCACTCTTTCCTCCATAAGTGCTATCAAAGGAATAAAGTGTGAATTACACCTCTGCATAGTAATGTAATGCAATTAGTCTGCTGGAGTGTCTGACCCCCCTTGGGAGAGATAAACCAGGACAAGCTCTTCTCGTCAACCAGCCTGCTTGGTTAAATATTGATGCCCTCAGAGCTGTCTCAGACCATTGTTTTGGCTGACGCTAATGTTGTTATAGTCGGGTTACACCGTTGTGGCTGGAGCTTTGTAAACAGGCTATCCCTGGTGTGTCGGCTAACCTGTGTTCTGATGTCAGTCAGTCTAATCAGATGCTGCAGCCTTTCTGTTCTCCATCTCGCTGAGCCAAAAGCTGATGGAGCCTGTTGTTTGATTGCTGAGGGTTTAATGCACTTGTCACTCACAACACCTGTAGGTGCGCATATGTGAAAGTCAAGCTGTCTGGTTTATTTGTTAAATTTCACCAGCCTTTAACCTGTGTCAAGAAAACTGTTTTTCATATTTTCTGGCAGCGTGTTGTTCCCTGGGCTCCACACTAAGATCAGAATCCACTATTTCCTGTGACTGATCAGTTCAAGGAAACAAATTGCATCAAAAGTAGTGCCCATCTGGCAAACTATCTAGGGAACTGTCTGCTTTCAGTCAGTATGTCATTCGAGAGCACCAGAAATGGAGGCCTGCACAATAGCTGCCATTTATAAATCCTAATTTCCCAGTTTGATGTTTCCAGTCAAGACATTTTTGTCTGAAAGGAAGTTTTACCCAAAGTGGCCATTTTCTTAAGTTTCAACTGCCGAAACATCTTTTCTTTTCCATCATTCCAGCTGAAGCAAGCTGAAAAGAAACAGATTGTATAACTGTGTGGTGAACTTCTTCAACTTCCCACTCAATAGCACTTGAGAAGTAGCAGAGAGTGGTTGATGATTTCCTGTGGGCTCATTGTAAAAAAAAAAAAAAAACACTCAGCTTTCCCCCCTGAGCCTGGCCTTTTGTTCTGTGAATCAGGAGGGGAGTGAATAAAGCTTGTTCACTTTGAATGATGAGGTCATTAGCAGAGATAATAGGACTTTGCTGTAACGATCTTAAAACTGGGATAACACATCACATTTTAAAAAGCTGATCTGCACAACCATAAGTCACGAGCCTCATTTTCCTAGTCAGATCTCCCCCGTCACTGCTGTAATTTTCATACAGGGACTAAATTTAACAATCCCACCGCAACACCCGTCTGAACTTCACAGTCTATGACAGGGTGAATAATCTCTGCTGCCTGACGAAACATCTGACACTCAAATTATTTCTGCATTGAGATAATGGCAAGGTTGGTCATGCATACTGCAAGCTGTAATGTGTCAATGGAAATGGGCTTCTACTCTATCACTCAGTGTGTGTGTGTGTGTGTGTGTGTGTGATGAGAGGTGAAAAAAAGGTGCAGAGTGAATAGTTCAGTGGTCCTTCTGTGTGCAAATGCGAAAGGTGTGATGGCGGAGATCATCATGAAATGAGACAGATGTGAAAGCCACAAGGTCACTTTCTGAGAGAGAGACACGACTTAACTGAATAAATAAACAGTAAGAGAGCTGTATTATTCAGTCATATGTAAAGGTGTGTGTAGACAGACTACACATATTTATAACTGGTACCGCAGGTGTGCACACAAACTGCCAAGACCATCAGAGATCAGGAACCTATGGTTCATAAGCCATAAATTATTCTTTCCACAATATTAGGTTATCTAACTGTTTGGTTTTTGGTTTATTTGCCCATGTTTAGAGACATCTGTGTTAATGTCATCAAAGTTCATGGTTTTTGGTGCTGACACCTTCATTGCAGTGTCTTTGCTGGTTTCCAACCAACCTCATTGTGACGACAACACTGTCTGGCAGCAAAGAAATAGTTACACAATATAACTCCCCCTAAAACTATACATTTTTACATTTCTGTTTGTGTACAGACTAAACAAAGAAGATACATATTCATTGGTGAGCTTTAGCAGTTGAACTTTGAAAATAGACAGGCAAGCTTCTTCCCCGTGCTTCAAGTCTTATGCTCAGCTAAGCTAATCACCTCCTGGCTCCAGATCTGTACACATGAGAGTGGTATCGATCTTCTCATGTATATCTCAGAATAAAAGCGATATGTGTGTTGCCCAGAATGTTGAACTTTTCCATTAATCCGTAGCGTAACAATAATATTGGGCTGTTACATGTGATTTAGAACTGTTTTCAATAAGATATACTCATGTTCTATATGTTCTATATTGGTTCCTAAAATGTTCCATGCAGCAGCCATAAGCTCTGTTACACCCAAGATATCAAGGGTGCATTTGAAAAGTTTTTTTTAGCTACACTGGGGTTCTTAGGATGATAATATCAGTCCAAAACTTTCTAAAGTAAAATATCTGCTAGGTGCTAACATGTTAACAAGTGCTAGAAAATGCAAGACTGTTACAGTATGGGAGGAAACTTCTTTTTTTGTAATTCTCCATTTTCCATTTAGATAAAGGATACAGGAATAAAATAAAGCAATGCAGAAGAAGTGAACATGTGTATATGAAAAACATGATGAAGACCATGAAATCTCACTCTGATTATCTTTTTAACACACAATCGATACTCAGAAATTGGGAAAAACACAAGACAGTACACACAACTCAACCAATCTGTCTATCTTTCTTTCTGTCTATTTCTCCTGGCAAAGCTCATTGACACCAAGCGCTGGTGTTCTGAAGTGTAAATGGCAAGGATGTTATTTTTATGCTGAGCACAGACCCATCCTATTCTAGATGAGAGATGAGATTTCCAGCTGCCAATTACTTCAAATTGCCAAGAGGTCAAGCATAGCAGTCAAGATCTGCCAGCTCAGCCAGCTCTGTGCAGATGACCCCTGGGAACGTCAGCAGACTTAGCTGAACCTCAAACCCAAGCAGAGGCGCTCCAAATCGCTGGACTATGGCCTTGTTCACACTGGACCAGAATTACCCTGGGGACATTGTGAATCCTGAATTTGGACCTAAAATATTTTCACAGCTCTATATAATCTTTACTGCAGCCTTCATACTTTTGATGACCTCCGTGTTTGAGGATATAGAATGGGTGTTTTGCTACGTAATTCTTACTTTACAGATTAGAAGCAAGGCAGGTTCACACAGTGTGGAAATAACCAATTAGGCTATTACAAATCACAGGAGGACTCCAGCTTATATTGGTCTGGTACAAATAGGATATTTCAAGGCATTTCATTGAGCAGTGGGATGACAGCCCATGTACCTCTTGGACGTTACATTTTTCCACACGTCATAACATACAGGCCTCTTCTGGATGGTTACTATTCTGTTATTTATGATAAAGTTAAGGTTCACATCATTCAAACATTGCTGATTAATATCATTTTTATATGGCTCTGCCTGAGAGAATAACCTTATCAATGAAAGGGTATTTTCATGTTAGGCTAGGGTAAGGTACTATTCCAGTTGCCCTACAACAATCATTTGAGAGACAGTGAGTGAGTTTACACACTTCCGTGACTAAATGACAACCAGCTTTTACTCCAGTAAGCTGATCATCATGTGAACTATTGAAATTATTTTCTATAATCAGGTTAGGGCAACAGACCTGACGTCCCCAGGTAGATTTCTTCTGGAGAAAGCCATAAGAAATAGGCTTTTACTTGTACACATCTGTATGTATGTTGCTGCCTCATATTTAAAATGATTCCATCCAAAATAAACTAAAACTAACACAAAGTAGCCTCTCGAATGCTAAATAAATCTGTTTCCATCATTAAACATTTGTCTATTTGTAAAATTTAGACACATTCACACTGTGTCAAACATCTGTGCTGTCTGTCCTCCTCGCACTGTGCCATCAGTCTCCAACACAAACACACACTGAAAAAAAATCCCTCTGTCAGGAAGCAGCATCCAATATCAGGGGTAGGGGACAAATCTGATTACTTATCTACTGCATGTACAGGTGGGTTTACAGTCACCGAGTTACTACAATGCATGTATACACATGCTCTGATTACATGTGTAACCTGGTTTGTTGAGTGCATGGAAACATGAGAACTGCACTATGGTGCAAGCAAAAGGTGACAAGCTAAATACAGCATATTGTACTGTACCTCTACTTAAATATAAGAATACAAAATGGCCAAATTGTAGTGATGAGAGAAAGGACATCTGTCAGCTAGCAGATGTCAACATTAGAGAGTATTACCCCTGGCTTTTCAACCAACAATAGAAAAAAAGGTGTAACTCTGCTCTTTTGACTAGAGTGAGAAGGTCAGCTCACCACTGGAGACCATAAGGGAGAAGAATCCAGGTGAAGACCAAGCCGGGCTTGTGAGGATAAGAGCCAAGCGCCCTGTTGTGGTAAAACGCAAAGCACAGCCTTTCAGAAAGGGCAGGGCATGCCCTTGGGGTATGTGGATTCAGCTCCAAATGTAATGTGTTGGCTCTCTGATTACACTGTGCTTCCTTGTAGCACCCTAAGGGCATGTTCATACCACTCATGTCTGCAGCAGTTCAATCACACAGTGGAGCATTTATTTCTCTAGTTTAGTTCATTTTGACAGGTGAGAACAATGTCATTTGAACTTGGGAAAAGAACAAATAATCACCTGCCTGAAAATATGGCACTTGGCCTTCATCCAAACAAAGGAAAATCAAATCTAAACAGGAATCTAGCCATTCTTTAGGTGTTAAGGGTTGACAGAACAGTACCCATTCTTTAGGTTTGGGGGTCACGCATTGATTTCGAGGTAGAACTGAGGCGTTACCAATAACAAAAAGGTGAACAGTTCTTGTTAGCTTAATAACAGGCCAGCAGACCCTGTTTATCAGGCACATTCATCTTGTCATTGCTATTGGTCATCCTGGGCTGTATGATAGATGATGTGACAGAGACACAACAGGACTTACATCCCACCATTAATCACCATTCTGGTATTTACACACCAGGAGGGCGGTTAACAAAGAGGGAGGAGGGAGAGGATGTGTTAGGTAACAGGAGCATTTCAGAGTACTATTCTGCCTCTGAATGTGGCTTTCGTGAGTATGTTGATGAATGTTAATTTGTAATTATTGAATATTGCAGAGAGCACGGAGAGGCACACCTGTTCTATTCTGCTTAAAACATACAACCATACACACACACACACACACACACACACACATACACACGATCACACACACCATCTGGCTTTGATACTTGTGAAATCCCACTAACAGACCACAGAGCCATAGGGAAATATAGATCTGAAAGGACTGAAAAGTCTTGATATGTGCTCCAAAAAGAGCATCGACTCAAAGCTTCTTATAAAGTTGTCACTTCAATGTCAAGCACATCCCAGTAAACAAGATTTCCCTTTGACACAGATGGCATGTCAGTTGCTGGACATCTGTTATGGTTTATTATATTTTGTATACCATGGCAATAAGATAAATTACATGGATCTCCTTTTTGTTATCAGTGTTGTTGTCAGATTATTTCACTTTTGTCACTAAGTGATAGCGGTAATCTGGGGTTTTCTACATGGGGCCAAATATTCCCTGTGACCCCGAGGCCAAATTTATTTAAATGTCAATGAATGAATGTCAGGGAGTGTGTGTACGTGTACGTGCATGTGCGTGCGCATGTGTGACTGAAGCCTGCCCAGATTGGGGATAATATGAGCATATGTTAGCATGTATACAGCTTTTACACACTGCATCCTGAGAATGGTGTCTGTGTTTGTCTATTCCCAATGAGGGAATATAAATTTGAAGTGAGATAGGATTACGGTTAGTGAACACATCTTTATGTCTGGCTTAAATCAACTTTATATTTACATTCACTATCAAATGCAAAGTATAACAACAACTGCCTGAACTGGGTCTAAGGTGCCCTGTGGAGTTTTCATTTTTTCTATTGTGCTGTGTGTATCATTCGCTCCAATAAACATGTTGAGTGTATTTCTTTCCTCAGAAAACATTTGCAAAGCCAATTTTTTTTATATATTATACTGTATATTGTGCATTATTTACTTCCATGCTTACTTGTTAGTGGTCTGCTTTTTCACTGCCTTAGTTTGTTCATTACTATATTTGTATGAAGACAATCACATGATGTGAATTGTGTCACCTGTGTGCATCCTCGTGATCATGCACAATAGAAACAAAACGGGCACCCACTCATAAAAACTATTACTCCACAGCACCACTAGTGGTCAAAAACATCATAAATATATCTTAAAAGGACTTCAAAGTAAGCAGCCTTTAACATTTTAAGGATTTATCCCAATGAAATGATGATGATGAGATATTGTACAGTATTTTTCTTGGAATGAAGCCCAGTGACAGAAGTGCATCTATACTTTTGCAGAGAAAAGATGAAGGGAGGACCTATATTTGCAAGATTGCTAGGTCCTTTGTATCATGAATGACAGCCTGCTGCCTCAAAACAGATATTAAAATCTGTAATCAATGTGACTGGTTGATCAATGGTCAACCACAGTGTGACTGGCTGATTACCAATTATACAATTTATATAATCAAAGTATGTCTTCTCGTCACTCTTTGTGCTTTCAATCCAAATGTGGAAAAGATGTAAAAACAGCAGTTATTTTTGGACAAATGGACGGATCGGGCAAGTTTAACTACATTGAATACGATTTATTTGACCTATTTCAGTAACAACATACCAGAACGTAGCACCAGTTACATGAAGCAAGCTTTGCCATCTTGGTAAAATAAATATAACAATAAAAACGTTAGAGGGTAATTTATCTGCCACCTCACAAACCAACCAAAGTCTCATAGGTTAATCATACCGCGAGAAACATCTGGACTCTCTCCTGGACAGCAGGTAAGGGGGGTAGTCGGGCCACAAATACATGGCTGATTTACAACCTGGAGGCTAATTAAAGGAGGTGACATTCAACCAACAATGCAGAGGATGGAGTGTGGCAGCTAGGTTGATCATTATCATCCCTTAATCAGAGTCCAAAGGTGTTAATGCCTTGAGTTAGGAACTTATAATAGCCACACTGAGTGCAAAATAAATCCAGTATAGAAAAAGGAAGGAATTCATATTAACATTATTATTTTTCTACCGCTTGCTCTCACAGTCAGTTGAGTATTAATAATGACTTGTCATCCAAGATCCAGAAGTTCGAATAAACATGTTGGAAAGTCTCTAAACATCTGCTGTTAAATTATATTTTAATTTTCATGTGTTAATCACGTCAAAGTATATTCGACTGTGCCAATAGATCTTCTGTATCTGTATCTTGTGGTTCAGTATAGTGCGTTATGCAAGATGGCAACATCCCAAAGTGAACTTGAGATGGGCAGAGGTTTCTGCCAGTTGGTTAATTTTAAACAATTTAAACAATCCTGCATCACTGCTAGACAGTCCTAATTCTAGTCTGACTCCACTCCTGTCACATAAATTGTAAGTTAAAGTAATTTCTTTGTCTTTCAACCATATCCTTTGGACATGTAATCAAATCTCTACTGTATATCTGCTGATTTTATAGTTATGGCTTAAAATCAATATGTCACATCATATTATGTAGGAAATGTGTGTTCCAGATCACCACCATAAAAGAACAAATTGTTCTTTGGCCTGAGGTCTACCTGTCCAAAATATTTTATAAAAAATACATATATAATTTAACGGAGGTAAAAACATAACCTCCATGGCACAGTTGAAGAAATCAAATCCATCAAGAAATTTCAGAAAATTCCATTATTACAACCTGATGACAAAAGTATTAAGCCACTCCAACAATGAAATCCATGAGAAAATCACAATATTAAAAAAAAACAAAACATCAAAAAACTGTCAATTAATTAATTGAGAAACATGTAGTTACAAATGGCACACTTACAACATGAATTTAGTCTACAAACCATCAAAATGCGTCATCAAGCAATCTGAATGGTCAAGAAATGGAAAAGCAATTTTCATTTGCAACTGCACGGCACTGCAAAATAGCCCCATCTGGAGCAGTAATTTGAGGCCATAAACTGGCCTTTACAGATAATTAACACAGACATTTTAGACACGCCTTTAACAAGATCTTTTTTTTAAATCATAGTTTCTTGGCAATATCAGCACACTGATGGGATTTAAATGATGCCTACAGTTCCATATTAAGCAGCAGTACAATTCAAACAACATCAAAATTAGCTTGTTCTCACAGATAATATAGATGATTGATGACCAAAACAAAGTGTAGCTTTGAGCTTTGATTGCTGCAGTGTGCTCAGGGCTCCTGTCAGAAATAGTTAAAAGTAACATACAATTTCATTAATCGGTCCCCACTGCACTGTCACCTGCAATGTGTTAACAATTGCATGTGATTAGTTACTCTTTTTACATGAGGGCTTGGGGCACTTTGCTCCAGCCTACCTGTTTTTGTTGGACCTACTGTGACACAGAAATGAATGAATTCTAAAGAACTTCAATCCATCCTTTAAATCAGATCCCCAAATGCACAAAGATCTGTCAGTACTGAACTGCACATAGTCTTCATATATCAATACTCATTCACTTTTCATGGTCTACAACAATTCTTACATATATTGGACATATTAATCATGGCAACATGCTGTATATACATACACTGAGTCATTAAAGAACAACAGAAGAAAACATCTGTTCACTATCTCTACTTTTTTCAATATGATGGATTGCTTTTTGATCAGGATGGACAAATGGTGAAATGGCATTGCTTGGAAACTGATGGAAACAAATGGATATCTCCATTCTGTCCCCTTTTGCAGTTCAAGGAGGGAAAATGCATCTCCTTTCTTTTTTTCATTTTAAAAACTGTACAAGGTACATCGGAAATCATCTTCTTCCTGCTGCATTACTGCCCAATAAAGACATAAAAAACATAGTGAACTAGGTGGAGCCACCTCCTCCCATTCATATTCTAATATGGCACACCTGAGATCTATCATATATTTAAGATAAACTGCAGCTTATTATTTGACTGCTACATTGCAACTCAAGTCAAAGAGACCTCTTGCACTGAATTATTATTGTGAACCTAAACTAAACAACAATCGAAACAAGCAGTAATCTGCATTTTGACTGACAGCCACTGATTACATGGTCGGTGGCGCCTGGTGGCCTTGTCATGTTCAGTGTCTTGTGTTGTCGGCTTGTATTGTCTTTTTGTGGATTTCATTATATTGATTTCTGGCTTCATGTCCTTTTTGCAAACCCCACCCTTTAGCATGGAGAGACAAAACTCAGTCACAGTGAGTAACTTTATCTGTGACCTTACAGTAGATATATGGTGTACTCCCACTTATCACAGAGTACTGACTAAGCTATCTGATGAGGTACAAACAGTCAGCGACCAAAACAGAAGTCTGATCTGATCTTCAGCAATCCTGTCATCAAATAACTGCAGGAGGCTCAGAAAGCATCAGTTCATCACGAAATGCCATAGTTGTCCTTACAAATTAAAATCAAATGCTGACTCCCAAGCAACCCCCCCCCCCCCCCCACACACACACACACACACACACACGCACACCTCTACACACTACTCTTATATACAACTTTTTATATTAAGTTCCTTTCTCCAACAACTGGGGATTCCGAAGATGGTCCGACATCGATTTCTATGATTCAAGAGACTGTCAGTCTTTGAGCACTCTGAATTCTGACCCATTCTTCTGTTGTTGGGTTCACTGAATAGCTTTGCCTTGAAAGCGACTCTCACCACTCCACTCATGTCTCTCCACATCAGTCACTGCCACAGCAGACAGGATGCAATCGACATCAAAGATAAAGGGTCACATCAGAGACTTTGCGCTCCCGAGGCCAGACGCACTGCATGAACTACACTGAGTTTCAAGAACTTCTGCCAAACTTGTCAGTGCCTTTAAGAATAGTTATGAAAAAAGTTAGGCCCGTTCATTCGCATCACATTTTCTAATTGCCAACAAGTACAACAACAACAACTTTATTGGTGCTGTCTGTTGACTCTCTCCCTGTTCGTCCCATCTGTCTCCCTGTCTCTTTCCATGTTTTTTTTTTCAGTATCTCTCTATCTTTTACTTTCTCTCTCACTCTGTCTCTGTCTCTTTGATGCTCTCTCTCTTTCTCGCTCTCTTTTCTACAAAATCAATAATTTCTAATAGATTCAGGACATGATTGAGTATAGGCGTCTGTTTTCCACTACCTGGAGGAGAAGTGTATTAATCACTGAAAATGTCTTTTTATTATTTTGCACCATAGATCCATGTAGTGAGCCTCTGGCATAGACTAACTGAAGTGTGTGTGTTTGTGTCTTAGTACAAAATCATGTATTAAAGGGAACCTATTATGTTTTTTGTGGTTTTCTGTGATTTATATACTGTTATGATGTTGGGTATCTATGTTAAACATGGTCAAAGTTCCAAAACTTGAGGTGAATGTATGGAGAAATGCTCCCTGCAAGTCAAAAGCCACGGCTTCAACCTGCTCTGAGCGCTTTGTTTGTAGCGTTTTTTTCTACCTTGCTGACAAACTGTCAGGTCGTTGTGCATGGCCGTAAACAGCCATCAATTTCATAGCCTTGGTTGCTAAGGTTGTTGCTAATGTAACCCTTTTTACTAAAAGTTATGAAATATAGTAGTGGTTAAAGGGAATATACTAGTTGAGATATTTTCAATCACTAGAAAGTCAGAAGCTACTAGGATCGTCTACAGAGCCAGAATAGACCAACCAATACACCAGAATCAACACTCAGACACAATATCTCCCTTTTGGAAGAAGAACTCTTCCTTTTAATGGAAAGTATTGAAGAAAAGTAGAAAAAAAAAATGTATATGAAAACACAATTATTACCTGGGTAACTGAAAAGCAAAAACAAAATTCTAATTGGCTAATGAGTCTTTAGATTCAGGATTCAATCAGATCCTATTCCCTTTCAGTCACTTTAGTCACTGATGTGAACTCAGTCCTTGTGTCCCACACTTATCATCCAGAACTAACTAATAGTTCTATGTAACGTAGGGTCATGATATTGTCTGTATTTTGAACATAAAAATAAAACAAATATTTAAAATAAAATAAAAACTTCACTGGTCCATAGTTTTCTTTGTTTGATACGTCAGGGATTTTTGGTCCAATTAATACATTAGGTGGGAAATTCAAATCAATACAGCTCAGTGACAGAATCGGCACCGCTGTCAGAGACACTTAGAAAATGAAACGAAAATATCAAAGCGGTGCCCAAATACGGCACAACAAACTTACGAAAATCACTACTATATTTGGAACGGTAAATCCTGTCAGATGTGAAGAAGGATGCAGTATGTTAACAGGTGAGTCCCTGCATAGTTGACAGTGTTTAGCTACTATACAGTTATCGACCATTTTGGCAAGATGAACAGTTATTAAACAGCCTTATTGTGTGAAGTTAGTTAGCTACAAGTTGTTATAAGATGTTATAAGGCTTTCATATAGCCTAACCTCCGGGTACTTTGTCTTTAGTCAGAAAAATGGCTATAGCCCACATACAGAGAAAAATATAGCTACCGCCACACAAGTGTCATAAATACAAGATAGGCTATGTCATAAATAAACACACAAGCAAAATTAAAATGTTAATGGAATGTTAAAAATTCAGCTTCAGCACCAGGACAGGGAGAGCGCAGGCCCGCAGCTTCACCAACCAGTCAGGGGGAGAGCCCTGTGCGCCCCGCAGTGCAACAGTTCTGTAAGTAGTATTGAGTATTTGATTATTAAAGCCTGCACTCTGCCACAATGTGTAATGGGGAGGAGTCAAATGTGCAGGACCATGGACAGGTCCTGTTTCTTTACAGACGCAGGGTCAGCACCTTTACTCGCTCTGCTGTGTTGATTTGTGCCCCCCTTAAAAAAATCTAAATATTTTTATTAAGGGCCCACTCAAGGATAGCCGCGGGGCGCCGCACGGTTACGTTAAGGCACTGATAAGGAATCATGCAAAGCTACTCTGGTGGAGTCCCAGAATAAAAACACAGAACTGGAAATGAGCATAATAGGTTCCCTTTAAGCACCATCAGTGAAATACTGAAGACATTGTCAAAGTAAATGCACATTTTTATTTGTGCAACTGAAACTGCCCTTCAGCCTGAACAGTTTTGTATGAGAGATCAATATTACTCTATATAAGAATTATATCATAACAGCCATGTAATTTGCCTGGTTTAAGAATATTTTGGGCTGCCACTTTGGCTTCTGTCACATTTGTCAATAAGTCAGGGGTGCATGGCGGTTCCTTCACTCTATCTGTGGCATGTCACCTCTGTTTCACTCAGGGATACAAGATACAGTCAGGCAATCACTTTATAGCGAACATGGGCCTGGAGCTCGAAAGCTTTCTGGTTTACTTCAGTTCAGTTAGTTCAGTAGTGCAACGTCTGTCCAGGGTTTTCCTTGGAGAACCAGAATGTTTTAGCCCTCAGTCTTTCTAATATTTTTCTACAAGCCATGTTTACCAGAGCACAGCTTGCTCATACTCCCAGTGAGTCAGTGGAAGTATTATATATTTGGGATGGCCAGTTTCTATGAAATAAATATCACAAGATCAATATTTTTTCAACATACAGAGATGTGAAAAACCTGAATAAATCGGTGGAGAAATATTATGAATCCAGATCTCAACCTTCCAAGAACCACTAGCATCAGACAACATTACTGACAGAGAATTAATTTTACTGAATGTCTCAATGAAGCCATAAAGTGCATACTTAAGAATGGGTTCTCGTTTTAAAACAAATCAGCTTGGAACATTAAAAAGTCAGCTAAGATGACATTTTCAACCAACGCATGAGGCTAACATTAGCTGAATTAACCAGATAGCTACAGCTGATACAATTTGCCAGCAACAATTAGTACCTCACCCAGCAAAACTGGCAGGTGCCGCCAACAAACAAGGAGTGAACTTTATTCTATCACCGTCCAAAATCAATCAACCCATTGTTAAAAAAATTACTAAGACAAACTACTATAAAAATTAAGTGTTTCAACAGTAAATCTGCCACCATTATCATTGTAAACTGCATATGTGCCATGTGAAAATGCAGTTTGACAGCCATAGCAACAGTAACTAGGGGCTGGGACTTAGTGAACAGTCAATTAAACACCTAAAGGAGATTTTGGAAGAAAAGAAAATCATATGTAAAATAATTCATTTATCTTCAGTGCAATACGACTGTTATGTGTTATTTAGACAAAATTTGAATGCATAAAACAAAACCTTCAGTAACTGATTTTGTTAGTTTTTTCATTTTGCCCGGAATCATTAATATGGAGAACAGAAAAATAAACACTATATGATCTCACCGCAACACAATAGCAATGAAAGTCTATTGATTGATTGATTTATAGCCCAGCCCAACTACCCTACATATATTGTTATTTTATGTAAACCTCTGTTTTCACTGTAAGTGCCTCCCTCAATCAGCCCTGATTGCATAAGGCATTTGCCTTAAGACAGATGTTCCTGCCCTTTAAGTAACCCTCAGTCGACAAAAAACAACAGAAATTGTCATTTTGAATGGAGATTTTGTCGACAGTGATAGCAGGGTTCTGATTTTCAAAGCAGTCAGAGGAAGAAACCACAAAGTCAGTCGTAGACATTCCCCTCAGGGATTAGGGATTCAGTGTCTCACTCAAGGATCCCACAGCAGCTTGAGCCTGGGCCCTTTGATTAAACAACAATCTCTTGCTGCTCTTCCTTGCTACCCTGCTGCTGCTTTGAAAGGTAAAGTGTGATCGTGTAAAAACTGCAACAAGAGTAAAGCAACCTGAATCAAGATAACATCAACAAACACATGCATGTTCACTTGAAATATGTTAAAACAGAGAGATAGAAGTGTGAATTAAACCAATATGAAAGCACATCAGTCTGACTCTCCAGCAATTGGCATCACGCTTGGCAAGACCACATGACAGATGCAAAGTCAGAGGATACTAACTGGTTCCTGCCAACAGTGCCCATTATCTGCTGGGCATGCATGCAGGGCACAAGGTTAAACTAACAGGCCTGCTTGTCCCAGATCAAGCCTTGCTGACTAAACACACACACACACACACACACACACACACACACACACACACACACACACACACACACACACACACACACACCCAAACAGACACAAAGGGCTGACACTACAGTATAGCATACTGTTTATGGACATCCATGCAGAAAGCTTGATTCTGATGAATTTCAGTGTGTGGAGAGGGTGCTCAACCATTTGTATTGGTGACATCCTGCTTTAAAGTCAGGATAGAAAAGCATGCAAATGGAATGCATGTATGCCTTAAATCTGTGTGTATGTGTGTTTGTGTGTGTGTGTGTGTGTGTGAGGTAGAGAGAAAGAAAGAGAGAGCAGGAGTTGCTGCTTGCATGTAAACAACTCTATTAGTGAGCTGTCCTTGGATGATCGAGAGAGCCATGGCCTCTGTGGGATGTCTTTCTCCAGGGTTCTGCATAACCACCTTCCCCTTTTCTTTCACTCTTCATTCAGGCAGCACAAGATGGCACATAATGGAATACTTAACAGACTGTGAGAACCTTTATTGTTTTCTCTGTCACCTCTCATGCATCCACTAACAGTTACTGCACAGTGCAGGCAAGACTTGGAGCTCTGATACAGTGTCGCCACCCCTCTGTTCAGATGTCCATTTGACATTTAGCATTTCCCTTCCATTATTTTAATATTCAATCCGCACCTCATAATCCCATTACTGTCAAAAATCCTGCTTTGTGACCCTCACAGTCTCATGTTCTCATTTTTCTCTTTGACAATGAGTCGGCAGTGAAATGAGCCTCATTCTGGGTTCAAGAGGGATGGGTGGAGATGAAGAGTAGGGGGGTAGGGGGGTTGGGAGGCAAGAAGACGGACAGACAAAAGAAGAAAGGAGTAGAGCAGAGCAGAAGGGAGATCAAGAAGAAAGGAATATTGAAGGATGAGGGGTTTGGTTTGAAAGGAATTGTGAAGAAAATGGAAGGAAGCAGAAGGCTGAGAAATTTGAAATACAACTTAGAAGAATTAATAATAAGAGAGGGGAGCAGGCAGGAGAGCTTCAGGTGTGTTCAGCCATGCTGTGGGACAAATATGTGCCTGTGCTCATTCATCATCTACTTTTTCTCTTTCTGTGAATCAATTCATTTCTCTTCAGCCATTTGCAAAGGGTTATAGTGCCTCTTTTGAGTCACTGCCACAGTCTATTAGTTCACATAAGACCTCCTCTAATCTCTTACTCCCCTGCAGCTTGCACATGTTCAGCACTACTTCATCATCATCCAAAAGACTACACAGGGAAAAAAAAGCTAATAGTGCAGGAAATCTTCTCTTCTAATCAGCATAACTGTGATGGGGAAGAGCACAGAATGCAAACGTTTAACCTTGGAGCTGCCTTTGGTTAACATATTGCACCATTACTACCTGGCACTGCAGTACAATAAAAGACAGACGATACGACGTAGTGTGTGCGTATGTTTATGTTTTGGTAATCTCAGTTTCAAAACCTTCATACCTGACAGTAATGCCTCACTCTGCTATCTGCTTGTTTGCAGCAGAAAACTTATTTAACAGAGGAAATCTCTTATGCACACACCAGCTACAACTGTGTTATCTTTAGCATTGCCTCTGAGACACTGCCTATTACCGTACATCTAACCAACATAAACAGAGCACGTCCATACACACAGCTGTTCAGATGCACAGCCTAGGGCAGAGGCAGCGAAACAGACAGAAGCATGCTCTCTTGAGAAACGAGCTATGTTATCTCTGTTATCTTCCTCCCCAGCTGGGCTCGGCAAGACACAATAACGTTGTCGCAACGATCGATGCATTTCCACAATTTACAAAGCTGATGGAGTGGGTGTCAAACTCTGTAACTTACTTTTTACATCCTGCTACCCAATGCACGCACACACACACACACACACACACACACCTGCCTACACATTGCCAGAGCTATTCAATCAAAAGCCATTATTTGAGTTATGAGGAAGGTCAAAAACATCAAAGGTCAAAGCTTCTAGTGGATGTGTTGAGAGGAAACTTTATTATGTCATTATGATGCTTGGCAGGTTTTATTTGCTAGTGATGAAGCTTGTGTTGTGTCACAAAAAATGTATCTCACCCAAGGAGAAGAATGATGGCTCAAGTGCTTAAGGTGCATACTGAGTGTCTTACACACTGCACTGGCAATTTCAAAACGTTTCTGTTGAGAGCTGAAACAGTTAGTCAATAATTCAAGCAAAAATGAAACACATTCTCTTAATTCAACTGTTCAATTGGGAAAATGTGCTGCTTTTCTTTGTCTTTAATGAAAATCAATTTAATATTTTGTGGTTTAGGACTGTTGGTCAGACAAAACAAGCAATTCCAAGACATCAGCTTGGACTTTGGGAATTGTTAAGGGAATTTTTCACTATTCTCTGACATCTTATAGATCAAACAATCAATTAATTAAGATAATTAGTTGCAACCCTATTTCTGTGTTCTTCATGTGTTCCTGAAATTCAAGTAGGGTTAGACAGCAAATCTAACTTCTTGTCAGTTATCTTTAATTGGAATAGGTTTGTGACAGTATAACATTGTGCCACTGTTTTACAAAATGATCTTGTCCGATGTAATGATTCCTAGCAGACTGTAGTAAAAACTAATAAAAACTGATAAAAAACAATAATTCTGGTTTAGTACAACTTGGGTCTTATTTTCATAGCTTTGGCCATCTTTCCTTTGAATAATAATGGGTTACTCATCCAGTTAATCGCTGAGATCTGGGAACATGATGACATCGCCAAAAGAAGTCAGATGGGGAAAGAAACATGAGCAGTCAGAATATCAGAAAAAACAAAGGCAAACAGTAAAATTATTACCTAAACCGTCCACTGTAACACCCAATGCAGTACAAACCGAGTCCCTGTTTCAACATTTACTTACCGTACTTGCTGTAGTTGTTGAGCACACAGGGATTTTGAGTGCTCACTTTTGGTTTTACCTCCAGATAAAGTGATTTAGTTAATCTGGGTAACTTTAAGTCCATTGGACGTTGTAGTGATGTTGCTGTGTTCCCACTCCAGATCTCATTTTACAATATGTTCATAACTGAAAGTAATGTTAACAAAACAAATCCACTTTGGGATTAACTAGAATGACCTTTTTACATTTTTTCTTTACATAATATTTTTTTTTCTGTTCATAGCACTGACTATTGACCATCATTGCATGTGGCATTTTGACTGCATTTGCCATATCGTGAAATACAAATCAATATCAGAAAAAATATTCTTTGTTTTTCATTTCAGCCATATTTCACTGCCCTTGATTCAAGACTGAAACATTACATAAACTGTTTTTCTTTCTCCCCAGACTGTTTCCTGTGTGATATTACCTCCTACAACCTCAGCAAAGACAAGCAGGGTGTTATCATGAAAAAGAGAAAAACCTCAGGGATTCTCTATGACAGGTAACGTCAGGTTTGCTTTGCAGCCTTGACTGTGCATGTGTGCATACACTTGTGTTTGTGGGTGCATGGTGTTTTATGCCATCAACATGTGTCTGTGTTTATATACAGTATGTGTGTGGGCGGGTGTGTGCTTTGGATCCTCAGAGAATGGTGCAGAACCATGGGACTTTGCTGTTTCCTGCTCTTTATGAGTTTTATGATTAAAGGCCTGTGGCAGTGAAGGCTCTTTTAATCTCTGTCTCTGTCTGTTTTGCTCTTGATAGTTTTCTCTAGAGCTTCCGCTCTCCCTCGTCCAACACGAGCCTGGACAAAAGCCTCTTTCAACCAGCCGAACTCGGGATGCTGCTCCATCCCAGAAGACAGCATCTTTTTAACTCACATTACAAGATAAACACTATGAGAAATATGACATTATGAAATAGTAAAATGTTATTTGCATAGTATAATGTAAGTATCGAATTGCAGTTGAAGACAAAGTAAAAAGTTGGGTAATGGAGAGAAAGAACAGTGCAGAGAAGAGGAGAAAAACTGAATCAGGGCCAGGTACACGTGTAGTTAAATGACGGTATCTTCCACTTAGATAATTGAATTTCCCAGGAACTCTCACATTCCCAGTGGAGAATAAAAGAGAAACCTGTGATTAAGTTGAAGGTGAGTGTGGAAGAATGGAAAATAAATTCTGTAATTAGCTGGCACATTAGATTTAATTTGAAAGGTGTTGTGCAGCATTCCCGTGTTTCCTAAAGCAGAGCTGTGGGTTAATTGAGACAAACACCTGTAATCATTGTCATGGAAGCATCTGGCTGCACTTAAAATGAAGGATTCTACCTTTAATGATTAAAATCATATATCTTTCCATCTACTCAATAAAGGGCTTAACACTGTAAATGATAAATACAAATAAGGATGGAATACTGAAAAGTGTGCAGGAAGCTGTAGAGTCCTGGCACTGCAGGCAAAACGCACTCAAACACCACCACAATGATCCATTAGCTGATGTATTATAGGTTTTATAGTGCCTTAAAAGAAAAAGAACAACTAGGAGCCAGCCCATTTGAACCTGTTGTTCATAGCCAGAGTACTGTGAACTGCTAACATGCTGATGTTCAGAAGGAATAATGTTTACTATGTTCACCAGCATGCTAACATTTGCTAATTAGCACTAAACAGAGTACAGTAGAGCTGAGGGTGATGGGAATCTCCATAGTTTTGCAAGTATTGGACAGACTGAAATTTTGACCTGATGATGGCATTAGATGAAAAGTCATCAAAGTAATCCTGAGGGGCACATGAATGTGTTCATGGCAATCCATCCTATAGTTGTTGAAACATTTCACTCAAAGCTGCTGGTGGTGCTAGAAGAACAGTTAGAGGATGACCAAAATCGGTATGATTTATCCTCATATGTCTGCACATTTCATGGCAATCAATCCATAGTGGTGGATCGACTGTCCATCAGATCGGCATTGCAGTCCAAAGAGTCATACAGTAACATAGCTAAAAAAGCCTTTACTGTAAGAGATAGAAATAACAGTAATCTCATAGTAAGCAGTGAACATGCTGCATTGGGTGGTAGAGGCCCTACTGGCTATTGTCATTGCAATTACAAATGGCCATTACAAAAGTTATGACAATATTCTGATCTGCCACCTCTATGGTTAAGGTTTGGTTAGGTTTAGGCAACCAAAACTACTTGGTCACAAACCAGGGTTTCCTGTAGCATTTTATACCGAAGGTGTCTGAAATGGAGACGCATCCGTTGATGTCAGAAGAAATTATTATAATTTTTTTATTATGATTTTGCTATAATTTTATTGAATATAAAATTAGAATATTTAAGCTTTAGGGAAAATGAACAGTTGTGTTACATAATACAACATAGGTCACATATTTAATCATCTATTTACTGCATTGATAACGAGATGAGACGCTTCAGGAGCCGTCGGACTGATCTCGTCATACATTAGTTTCACAGTAATTAATCAGAGCAGCATATTGCAATGTTTTGAAAAAAACAGTTTTGGATGGGTTTGGAAAACTTACAACTCATTACAATCAGGTGCTGATATGTGAGAAAAACACTCACTGCTGCACTGCAACAGACAATAGGCTGGCCTCAGTTTGATAATCACCAGTTAGATACAAATTCTTTCTTATAGAGCCTTAAGTTTAAAGTTTAAAATTGACTTTGAAGTTAATACTGACCAACTGGAAAAGCCAGAAGGTCAAGCCAACTGTCAACCAACGTTGACACTTGGTAGATGATAGGAACAACATCCCCTGTGTCAAACTCTTATGCTTTGTTGGACTGACCATCCACCCCGATGCCCTCTCAAAAGGGAAAGGTTGGAGGATATGGTCAAAAAAATCTAATCTTGATTTTCTTTAAGCTTGAGGTCAGTTCATGATTTGAATTGATTGTTTTCCCTGCAAAATGCAGGATTGAAACATCATATTTTTGGGGGGATCATGTGCAAAACAGTTGAGAATGATTTATAAAACACCTGCACCACCTGCAACACTGTTATCATTATGGATAAAATACAGGTTATCCCTCACAGCTATGGATTGTCAGTACCAGACACTTCAACCAAGTAGAACATGATCAAGTTCAATAATCAGTTTCAACACAGACAGTGCAGAGAGGTCCATTCACTAATTAATCTGCTCTTGCTGTTTGTGTTTCTTGACAGAACATTAGCCTGATAGCTGCAGACTGCTGCCTGCTAACGTTAGCCACCCGTCAGGTAGGAACAGACTGAACAAAGTAAAATCTGTGCACTTTTCAGTCGACTCCCAGCTCAATAAGAGATGATGCATCATCAACAAACACAAACTGAGAGTGCAGACCAGTGTACAGAGTCATTTTAAATCTGTCCCTCTTGTACATGCGACTGTTAAATTCAGTCCACGATAGACAGAGCCAGCTAAAGTCACAACAGTCCTATAAACTGCAGCAGGTGTGCATATAGTGTAACTATTCACTTTACGGTGATGACTAGTGTAGTCAGCTATCATCTACATTACTTTTTGACTAAAAGTAACCTTTTTGTGCATGTTCAAATAACTCGATTTCAACAATTTAGACATTTTACACATCATACACAAAAGAAATGTTGAATTAATCAAATTAATTTGATACTTTGCCCAGCCCAACCATAAGACTTATTGTTTTTCTGATGAGGATAGTTTTGCTGGTGGTTGAATAAATACTGAATTTTTTTTTTCTTTGATTCACAAATTTTGAGTTATTTTTGTTTCTTCAAGTCAGAGACAACAGTAGAGGCCTGCACTGTTGTTCACGCCCGCACATTTCTAAACCCACTATGGACTTTCCGTCTTTGATTAAGCTGCCAAGACAGTGAAAGAAAAACTGTTGGGTGCAGCTTGTGGTTAGAACAGAACAGAGATAGTGTGATAGGTCTTGGTCTCTGAGGTGTTCAGGCTTCTCTGTATTTTTTCCCCCTATGTCTCAGAAATTGATATAATTATTTCTATTTTCACCTCATTACAATATGGCAGGTTTTTGCATCCCAGTGGCTGCTTATGATAATAAACAAAAAATAGGCTTGTTTTTTATATATCTGGCAGAATTTTGCTGGAAATATGTCACCTATTTGCAATACACTGCTAATAAGCATAGTCTGATCCAATTATCGACGCAGCAACACAGCTATGCTGGCAAGAGGAAAACAGCAGTCACAAAGCATCTCTCTGTCTATAACACACACACACACACACACACACACACACACACACACACACACACACAGGCACACACAAAGGCACACAATCATGCAGGCAAACTCTATACTGCTTAGAAACATTGACTACAAAAACCTGTATCTTATTTACTCCCATATCGAATCATAGTGAGTTTTGACACCTGCTGTTTGTTTGCTTTGTTCGAAGGTAGCAGCTATACTGTATGGTTATAATGCTGAAAGTGCATCACAAAAGCATCATTGCTTTTTATGTTGATTCTCTGATTTGAGAACCAGTGTTTATTTGCAGAGCATTCAAATTAAGTGTGAATCAAGGCTGCATCTAAAGAACAATTTGTTGTGTTTTAGAAGAAGAGGAGATGATCTCTAATAAGTGCCTACAATGATATAGTGACCAACCATTTTCTACATCATAAGTTGTGTGAGTTTGCGTGTCAAGCAGAGCTGGAGAGAGCTGCTCACAGTTTCATATCACAAGGTCAGTGAGAGCAGGGGTGACTGTCATTTGAGCTGTCAAACCAAGACAATGAGCTGAAAATCTGTACAGAGCTGTAGACTGGTGTATTGAATCTCAGTGGGATCACAGACACTAAAGGCCTTTACAGACCGGGGGTGTTATTTTTATGCAATTAATTCACACGTAAATATATATTTTTTGAACTATTGTTTTTGTCATGACTACTTTCACACAGAACGCGAATGTTACGCAGTGAAAAACTGATGTAATTTTTTTCCGGAATGAGGTCCGTGAAGTTTTCGCTCCATGAATAAATCAACCAATCATGTTGTGCGGAATGGACGTCACATCACAACTCCTAATGACAATGGCGGACCCGCTGATTGTTTGTGTTTCTCTTCACCCTGTCTTGTATGACAAAGGACAAAGGACACAGACAACCCCTGTATTTTTTTTTATGCTCCAAGTCTATTTCTGTCGTGTTTAGTAAAGCGTAACCTTCACAGACAGCTGCTTACCTCACACAAATATCCCATTGTGTATGTGTTTTGAACTTATTTACCATATCTACATTGATTGCTCAAGACTCCCAGTCTGTCTGTGGGCTTGTCTGTTTCACTACAGGCAGATTCCGCTCACTCGCTACGGTGGGCAGGGAAATAAAATCAGTGAATCAATAGCTACAAACTGTCTTTCTTTCCATGGAGCTGACATGATAACTTTTTTGGTTCAGTAAATGTCTGCTGTCAGTCAGCCTGGCGAAGGCAGTTGGGCTGGCCACTGTCCTCTCAGCTCCCCAGGAGCTGCTGCTGATGACTTCTATGGACAGAGACACTGAACACAGGTCGGAGATCATCATCACTGGATGATGTTGAATCCATCATTTTTCCTGAAGAATAAACTGTCACAAATTATTTTGCAAATTCATGTTTCTGTTGTAAATTTGTATTGCTGCCAGTATGAATAGTTTTGATGTGAAATTTTCATAGGTGAGTATTTCATATTTTTGTGTTGTTCATTTGTCACATCCTGGGTGTGTAAAGGCCTTAAGAACAATTTGACATTACAGGTGATCATTTAATGCAGTATTAAAAGAATGATATACTAACGGTCTTTTCATACCAAAAAATAATAATTTGTGCAAATAAATTGCCCTTTAATTAAAAAGTTCAAACCAATCTATCTCTATGAGCATATCCACGCCGAATCGAAACTAGTGTATTTTGCAGTGCAGATTTTTTTTTACGCATCTTATTCAATTTCTGTGGATTTCAGATGCTGATAAAAACAATCTAACCAATAAAGTAATGACTTTTGCTCACATGATCAATAGATTTTTTCAATCGTTGTCATAGTAGCCAACGTCATAATCCCCATACTGTCCCATAATAGAAATGGATATTGATAAAGACAACGAATATAAAGAGAACGTCTAGGGAAGTATTGCAGCTGAACTTGATTGTGATGGTGAGTAGCCTACAAAAGACTGGGTAAAGTACTCTGTTGTCAAGGGAACGTATATATAAAACCATTCATTTCCAAGTGCATTAGCTAACGTTATGCTATGGACATTATATGTGTCAGAAATTACATATAATCATTGTGAAAAGTATACTATAAAACCTGACCATATAGGATAAGCGATACATAAATATCAATTATTTCTGTTATGTATATACACATGGTCTGGTGTCTGGTGTTGTAAGCAAGATAGTTAGTTTCAGTGTAATGTGCGTGCCATGGTCTGCTTTACTGTTTAGTGGAAGAGGTCCAGAAAAGGTGAAAAAACCTCCGGGACACCCACGTCAAGAGAAAAATCCACTGAGCCCCAAAGGTATTATAAGCTGACCAACCAAGTATAAATAATATATGTATATAATAAAAGCATATAATTATATTATATGCTTTAATAATATATAGCATATTATATAATAAAAGCATACATATGATAAACAGATTTTGATTTGTACTCTGTATGCAAACATATACTAGCCCTCTCTGTTCAGTTCAGTCATGAAGCGTTATTATGGATCCCACTGCTTTTCTTGGCAAGACATGCCCTGCGTAGCATGCAAGCGCTAGGATTGGCCAAGCATCCATGCTCATGCCGCTAGCCTGCTATTTCTTGACTGTATGTTCAGTGGGTGTCTGGTGTTGAGTAATGGGAAACGTAATTCTGAAGGACTATGAGTTAACAGTTTGAATCAAGCATAGAGGCTGTATTATGTGTAACTTGGAAAATAGTGATATGGGGCAATGATTTTTTCTTTCTTTCTTGTCAGATCTCTTTTCCCGGGACTGCTGCTGCTGCACCAAGGAGCCACACCACCACACACCGGCCACAGCGCACTGCAGGACGGATAGACATGTTGCCAAGGTCCGCCATTTGAAATGCAGTTTCAGGATGTTTTAGAGGTTTGTACGTCCAAGAATAAAAAGAATCACTGTGCAGCCTGATGCTGTGTCGGAGCTGGGAGTTGAGGCAAGAGTGGCCGGTGCTGGTGGATGGTGCAAACCACCAAAACATCCTGAAAGGCCTATGTTAGAATTAAATTTCAAGAGAAAGCCAAATTCAGTCAGGCTTCCTGGCCTCAACCTATGGCCAAATGTAGATCTACAGGCGTATGTAGGTGTATGTGTATGTTATAAGTGACACTCTCATGTCTGATAAATTATTATACATTTTGATTAATCAAAAATGTATTTGCATGTGTCATTTAAAGGGTCAAAGTGATAAAATGAAATAGAACTGTCTGCAGCCCATGGTGATTGGTAATTATTTATTTCCATATGCCAGCATCTAGGCAAGATCTTGTTAACAAAAATCAATCAATCAATCAATCAATACAATATTAAAAAAGGTTGGACAAAATTAAATTGCTGTGTCAGAGGGACCTGCCAATAGCCTTCAGAGAGAGTACTTGGTCTTGCCTAGTCAGTCTATGACGTAATCAGTATGGGATGTCAGATATGAGTCAAAAGTAGAAACTGCATTCAAATATCTGAAATCAATACGAAATCTAATGGTGCCAACATTATTAGGTACTAGAACAATGGGGTTACACCATTCAGGGCTCAATAATTCCCATGGACAACAGCAAATCAATCTCCTTTTTAAGTGGACCAAGGAGGCGTTCAGGAATTTGTTAACTTATACATCTGATTGAAGCATTTTCCTTCAAAGTAATATGATGCTGTATGGTATTTGTACAGCCTGGATTGGCCTGAAGAACATCAGTTGCACAAAGGGCTCTCACCTATGACTTCTGGGCTTCAGGCAAATGTCAAGGTCAGTAGCTGAGGGAATTAGCACAGGCAGATATGCTCCTCCACATCCTCATCCGTCACATTTCTGATGAGCAGGACACTAGATGTCTCCACAGGCCTAGGGACCCACTCCTTCAACAGGTTGACATGAAGAATCTGAGTGGAGCAACTTTGACCAGGAGTAGAGATTTCAAAGGTGGTAGAGCCTAGTTACTTGATTACCTAAAAAGGCCCTTGCCATTTGGCCAACAGCTTTATCTCTTTTGTGGGCGACATCACTGGCACTTTTTGGCCAGGGTTAAAGCCCCTCTCCCAAGTGGCTTGATCGTATGAGGTCCTTTGTTGATGCTGTGCAGCTGCTTTGTTTTCCTGGGCGAGTGTAATCATAATATCCAGCTTCTCCCTCATCTGAACAACATAGGAGACAACATTAACGGGTTCTTTACTCCCCTGATCTCTCTCACAGATTTCTTTTAGTAGGGTTAAAGGACCACTGACCTCATGATCAAAAAGCAGTTTGAAAGGTGAGAGGCCAGTGGAGGCTGGTGGAACTTCTCTGTAAGCAAACAGGAGGTAAGGAAGCCACTGTTCCCATTCTGAGCCAGTGTCATTAACAAACTTATGGTGCATCTGGTACGCATCCTTCAGCAATTTGGACATGAGGTTGGGAAATGGGAGGTTTAAAGTTCTTTGAGATGGTGTTAGAAACTGGCTGGTTCTCCTTTACAAGAGGTTTACCTAGAGGCACCACTGGTCTTGAGACATGCTGAGCTGAGCCAGGTTTCGGGATGTCCTTGGTTGACTTCCAGGAGTTGTGGGTCCAGGATGTTTCCTTGGACGTGCAACCACAAACATGTCAGCCAATGATGCAGCCTAAGCTGCAGTCTGGGGGTCATGTTCCTTGATTCAAACCCGGAGCTCATCAGATAACTTTCTTAAGTACTGCTCAAGAATAATGGTTTCACTTATTTTGTCAGTCGCTTTATCTTTTGGTTGCACCCCCTTCCCATAGAGCGGTTTTGGCATTTCCTCAGGTTCCACATGAAGAGATTGAAACTTCTGTTTTAGGGTTAACCCTTTGAACACTGCAATAGAAATGGTCTGCCAGTGCCTACATCGGTATTTTTGCTTATTGTGATGTCATCTTTTGGAGTATCTTCAAATGCTTCATATCCCTAGAATCTGTACAACCTAAGCTAAAAGGTTATATAAGTCAATAAACCATAATAATTGATAAAGGTATTGAAATTGCATCATATATTTAAACAAAATACAATCCCAATGTGTTGGGATGCTTTGCCTCTGGGTGGTCCTCTGTTGCTCCTTCATCTCTAGTGGGGCTAAAACAAAGATAAATGAAAATGACATTAGAAAAAACATAAAAAAATATAAAAAAAATATATCACTAAAAATAATGATGAAATTATCCTTTCACAAGCAGAAACATTCTGCCTTGTGCATAAAGTCTGAAACTTCCCACACCCGCGTAAATCACACACACCAGCAATACACACACGCAAGCGAAAATCACACACAGGCCATACACCTGTTTTTCGTGGGTGTGTGTGTGTATGGCCGGTGTTTGTGATTTTTGCGGGCGTGTGTGTATGGCCAGTGTGGGAAAAAAACACACATACCCACCATACACACACGCACACACACAGCACAAAAAACAACTCTCTAAAATGTAAAAAACAAACAAATAAATAAATAATAATCCCTAAAAATGTACTTACATATCCTGATATGAATCGATGCCTTCTGCAAAATGGTCTTCATCCTCACTGAAGGAATCCGGATTAGAAGAAAGTGCTTCTTCTGTTTGGTCACCACCCGTGAACAGAACCTCCAAAGCCTTCTTTTCTTCGCCATCACGACAACAAAAGACACGTATGTGCTTCAAAAATACACTTATTCTCTCAATATCTGAATCTGAATCTCTCAACTTTTTCTCAATCTTTCTGACTTTAACCTGCTTCTCCACTCTGCTCCACTCCACTCCACTGCACCACTTCACATCATCACTACGTTTTACCCGGTTTAATTACCCACAGGTAACATAATATAATGGCGTCATCATCTTCTGACACAAGCGTACAACATGATTGTGTGAGAGATGAGAGCCTTAGCTTTCAGCTGCATAAAGAATGAAAGCTCTAGCTGTTATGATTTTTTATTTTAGATCTATTTGAATTGGACTATGTAAACAGCGACCCCCCGTGGCCAGTCTAGGGCCGCCTGTGGGACGTCCGTTTTCAAAGGGTTAATAACATATTTCTTGAGAATTACAGACTTCGCTTCATCATAATCAAAAGATTCATCGACATCCATGTGCACATAAGCACTCCTGGATTTACCTGTTAGCAATGGAATTAGCTGGAAGGCCCACTATGACTATGGCCACTGACAAGCAACTGCTTTCTTTCAAAGGTAATGAAGAAATGTTCAATATCATCTGAATCAGTTGGTTTTTGGAGTTTAGGTTCCCTAAAGAACCAAGACTGACCTTGATTAGTACCATCATGCTGAGCAGTTCTTGGAGGAGACTTCTTGCTGGGGGAGACTAAACTGGTGTTGGAGAGCCTTAAACTCTTGGTCTTGCTGAGCCACTTCTTCGTCTCATTGAACCTCTCATGCTTTCTGCTGTGCTATGTATATGTCTTACGTGTACCGTCATTACTTGAAATGTTTGTATGTTGTTAACAGTGTTAAAAAAGAAATTACTAACACTTAGGGTCCTACCTTATGCCTGGTGCAAAGCAGCACCAAGCGCAACACAAGTGTCTTTGTTATTTTAAGACCGACACAGTTGTAGTTTTCTCATCCAGAGCCCACTTTGTTAAATGGTCTTAAAATGAGGTGTGGTCAGGCACATTGTTGGTGCATTGCTATCTTGAGGCAGCAGAGAACGATTACGCTATTGACCAACAAAAACCTGGTCTGAAGTCAATGGCACAGTGTTTCACTGTTATTTTAAGGGCGCATTATTGAGACAGTAATATGCGGCTACATAGGCAAGTGCACAACGCATGTACACTCTGCTTTTTACACACACATGGATGTGCAGCAGTGCACAAACATGCAAAAGATGACAAATAAAAGGATTAGAATGTGAAAGATTATTATTGTGTACATCAACATAAATTAAAAAATACATGTCATAATATTTATCAGAATTAACTAATCACAGTAATGACTGAATGAATAAAATTTTCTAATTATTTGACCAAATTGTGGCAATACATGTAGGTATTTAAACAGGCGGACAACAAAAATGAATCATTTAATTTCTGAACAATATTTAACAAATATTCTTTAACATTTTTGAGAGTAAAGCGATCAGGTTTCCATACTTTCAGCAATTAAAACCCTGCTGATTTTAACTGTTACTCCATGACTGAACAAAACTAGTTTAAAGAAACCAAAGCTGTAATTAAAAAATAAGCCTTTTCAAAAACCAAATGAAAATACATTCGCAGCAAATTAATGAACAGGACCTTAAACTGGTGGTCTGGGGCTGGCCACAGGAGAGTCCAGGATCAGCAGGGGCCAGTGTGCTCGTTATGGATTGTGCGCTTTCACTTTGCACACGAGCAGATCCTCTGCAGAGAAGTGTCCCTTCTTTCTACTTGGCAAATGTGCCATTATAATAGCAATCCGCCAAGGTTCAAGTGCACTGCGCTTTTAAAGGGAATGGGAGATGACACTCTGATTGGTTTATTGCATGTTATGCCCAAAACATACCCATGATTAATTAGGGGACTATGGACAACCCCATGCACCTGGCGCAGCAACCATTTTTCCGCTGTTTAAATAGCAAAAGTGGAGTTGGACACACCCTAAATGCACTTGCGCCATGCACTTCAGACCGTGCGCTTTAGATCGTTAAAATAGGGCCCTCGGTGTCAACATGATATGCGGCCACCACAGCCTCCAACAGCGGAAATTCCCGGGAGGTTACTTCTGGCAATAGTAGTAAAAGAGTCACCTGTGCTGAGAAAGCTATAGAGAACAAATAAAGGTAAACTTTATGTCAGTAAATATCACTTTACATATATTCAGTATGCTTTTAAATAATTTTGTCTCAAGTAATTTATGCATTATCATTGCAATAAGGCAAGCAACTTCTGCCATGAACACAGGGACATTTTCACAGGGTCCATCTGGCCCCCAAGCCCCTAGGAGGCACTAGTTTTGGTGGATTCTTAATATGGCCACTTCCTGATTGGAAACTGGGTGGGATCATCTGATTGTACTGAATCTGGTTCAACTATGGTAGTGCATTTACAGATCCAAAAAGTTAGAGACATACAAATCTGAAAGTTATAGGACATTAACCACATAAAGCCTGTGATCAAATAATAGATTGACCATTTGAATTTAATATTACTGTCAATGTTCATGCAAAGCAATGGTCTTGACAGATAACAAAGCATGATGGAAGCTAGCTCACTACCTTTCATCAGCTAGTTAGTTAATGTCCTCTTCGATTTGCAAAACGGAAGAGCTGGAGTACACACAACAGCAAACGAGTGAGTAAAATGTGTGAAATACATCTTATTTTGGTAGGTTGGGCCGTCGTGCCCATATTGTAATGCTGAATTTAATTATTACTTGTTTCTAAATATTTCAGCTGATGTTGTTGTTGCAGTCAATCTGTCATGCAGCAATGGGGCAAGCAAGAAATTGCACATTCAATGTATTGAACTACATGTTCACTAAAATAACTGAGACAACTGGAATATTTGTTTTGAGTATGTTATTGTCATGTTGGCCATGAGAGAGAGCTTGTGCTGCTCACGATAGCTAGTCAATGTATGTGATCATGTCAAACATCCTTGCCAACGAGACCATAACTCACCTAAAACACACTGCCAGACCCTGTTCAGGATTTATTGGCTCTCTGTAGTTGGTCTTCTGTTTCTTGATGGAGGGGGCCACCATCTCCAGAAGCGCCTTGAACTGCCTTACAGTCATCCTTAAGGAATCCCTGAAGTGCCCATGATACATTTTTAGTTCCTATACCAGGCGACGATACTGCCCACTTTCCTTTCTGTCCTGTAATAATGGGTGTACCCAATGTTTTCTCTTCTTTTTATTCAAAAGATATATCATATGTTCATCGTCGCTACTGCTGCTGCTTGAAGAGCCCATGACAATAATGAATCAAAGATTGTGCTATGGTGCAAAGCTTTACTTTTTGGTGGAATGCATGGAGCGCAATCATTCGTGTCGTTCTTGGTGTGAAAGGTTTGAAAGTGAAAAGTCATCAGTGGATATTCCGTATTTTCGTTTTGTTTTTTCGTTTCGTCCTTGGTGTGCAAAGGCCTTTAAGTTTAAGTCAGAGCTGGTCACATAACATTCACACTTGACAGAGATTGCTTGGAAGTGAACATGGTTCCTTTAAACAAGACATATTTACAAATACCATTTCAGTATTTCATGAATTGAACACAAATTTTTAACAAAGAATCTTGATAATTTTGCAAGGACAATGTCCTGAACTCTATTTTTTAGTGTACTGGATTTTTAAAACGGTTATATCTAAAGTTTTTATAAAAACAACAGATCCAATAACATATGTGTGACATAAAATGTTTCAATCATAGTGACAAACCAACAGAGAAGTGTCACACAGCTCTGCAGTTCTCCTCAGCTCTACAGATAGTTTTAGCTGTTAGCTCATTGTTTTGGTTTTCTGACCTGCAACTTTATTTTGTTTTAGTCTCACCACCTTCATTAGCTTTGTTCTTGGTCACAGCACATTGCAGTTATCATGCAAAAAATCTCTGATAAACATACTGTTTACAACCTGCCCAGCAGCAAACAGCAGACACACAAAGTGAGTGACTAGCATTTAGCTGGTAAAGGTCCAAATGTTTCTCTCAGGAGCTAGTGGAGACCAAAAATAAAGCTAAAAGGAGAGTGAATATTGTACTTAGTCATTCAAACATTACTCCAGTTCATAATACAGTTTGCCATATCAACTTAACTGTGTCTGTTTGGTGCTGAGTTGGTAGTGTACAGTACAATAGGGTTTTTTGTAAGGCTTTTTTTGCTGAAAACAGCTGCCTGCAATGGCCAAAAAACATGCTTTGAGAGCGGTGAGAGTGAACCACAACAGTAATAACACAAGTAGTGGGCCAGACAGCTAAACAATGAGCTGAAACTCGCTATAAAGCTCCATAAAGCCGAGGGGAGCTGCAGTTGGGTAATAATTCTCTGTAAGTTCATCACTACGAGTGATGCCTCTCACATTACACATTGTCATTTGATACAGTTTTATTAGAGTGGAAACCACTTATAGTGATCACGGTTACAGTGATCAATCACTTATATGGATCAAAGCTTGGGACAGAATCATTGTCATATAAATGCTGTTTAAGTAATTCGCTTATAGTAATCAAGTAGTCTGCTTACAGTGTTTATTTTGGGTCTTTTCATAAAATTCATCATCAATCATTAACATTTTTTTTAAAACTACAGTAACTAATTTTCTTTTTACCTCACTCCCATAATGCACGTATGATATGTATTTAGCGGCTGTGGCACTATTATCAGGCGTTACAGCACACCTCCACAGGGTTGTATGGAGATGCGGGGTGTGGGTGTTTATTTGTAACCACGATGAAACAATCAGAAAATAACATTGCTACCACTGCTCGCTCTCCTCATCCACTCTCTAGCTCGCTCGACCACTGCTTCTCTCTCTCTCTCTCTCTCTCTCTCTCTCTGTTGCTCGTCTTTTTTTAAAATGAGTCGGGAAGCTGTCAGCAAAGCCTAACTTTACTTTTAACGCGACCAACTGAAGACAAATGCGTTACAGCTTGCATTTCTCCAAAAGTTGACTCTGGTCCAACTTTCTTGCTGCGGCCTCTTGTCCCCACCCCTGCAGCCTAAACACACAACCTGTCTGCTTCCAGCTGGTTACCTGAGGTGGGTGTTGTATGCACATTGAAATCATGATGGGAGAAAGAGAGTCATTTTCTCTCAATGAAAAACATAATCTCCTTGAAGCTTATGACAAACTGCCAAAAACGAGCCAACGAGATGCAGCAGCGAAACAACAAGTGTTTGAAACAGCTGTACTGTATTTTGAAACATTCAATAAATTTCATTAAATAGCAAAGCTGCCTGTTTCATTACTTTATATTTGTGTAATAAATATACAAACGTCAATTAGATGGTAATATGCATGAGAAATTAAGAAAAAGAAAAAAAATCAGTTATAATAATCATCCGCTTATAGTGATCAATTTGACCTGGACGGACGTGATCATGGTTTCCACTGTATACAAATGTCAATTATATATGTGAGATTAAATCTACGAAAACAGGTGGTTTTCTTCGATATCAGTGTTTAGCAACAACTCCAGGAAGTTGAGGAAATCTTAAGCATCACCAAGGTACGAACATAATTGAAAAGCTTGTTTAATTCCAACTAAGAGTCCAAGGTGTCTAAAAGTACAAACAGCCACTATAGGTTCTTTGGATCTGCATCCAAATCATTTTTGGGCAATAAAGGAAATTAGCTTTGCACTGAAAGATAGATGATGTGAATCGATGGAACAGCTGGGGAGTTTTGGGCAGGCAAAGGGTAGTGTTAGTCTTTCTTTAAAAATTATGGACTTAAGAATGGACACCTTTTTGCAATGTTGGCATAAAAATGCCTCTTGGCAGCCAGAAATGTTTCTTGACAGAATCTTTATAAACCAGGATAGGCAGATGACTCTTTTCACAGATGTGTTGCTGACTTAACTATTATTTTTTTCTGCTCCATTCACATAAGTGAGTTGTCTGCTGCCACCTGTACAGGCTGCCAGGGATAAGTATGTGTAACATAGGTGTTTGTAGGATTATAATTCTTTGTCTGAATCAAGTATATTGCTTTTTCAACAATGCTGACTTTGCAAACTAAAGTATATTGCCACCACACATGCCTGACATTATCTAGTAACCTTTATCCCCCATTCAACACACCAGTTATTTCCTATTATAAGCATTTTTACTTCCTGAGAACCAAACTGCTCAGGCAGCAGTGAGAATATGAATCACTCCGAAAGAAGAATTGGATTAACAACAGCTTGTGAAATATTGAGGACCAAAACAGCAGCCAAAAAGTACCATCAGCCAGCTGTGAGTTATCCGGCACACCGAGACTATTTGGATTGTTTAAAGGACATTAGTTTCACTCATTTCATGCTATAGCAGTAAGTAATTAGATAAAGGTGTTTTTTTTATCAAGCAAATGTCAATTTATCCTGAAGTGGAGGGCAATTGGATAAAAGGTTAGAGGGATGCCTGGTTAACAGGAAACCAAGAAGGAAAGGAAAGGTTATATAGAATTAGAAAAACAACAACACTTTTATAAAACAATGAGCACTCGCTTTATAATATGCATGCACTTAGACAAAAGCATATATTGCAGTGTCACTGAGGGAGGCTGCTGAGGAGCATCAGTGGGGAGAGATTCATAAATGAATAAATAAACATTTTGACACTGTTGACTTATTCATGCTGAGCTTTCAGTCACTGAAATATACTCTGGGTTTTCACATGCCACAGAGAATCCTTGAAAGCCAAACGTGCAAATCAAATAGCTCCATGAAAAATGAATCTGTCTCTTTCTCTCTCTCCAAGAATAACACTGAGTGAAAGTCTGTTGTCTGATTAAAGCACATACACATTAAGTCCAACTTTCAAAAGTGCCATCGTTTGTACTTTTTCTTTAAATTCAAAATTCTAATAAGGTAAGGTGTACATGGTTCTGCTATGTCAACAGTCCAATCCTATAGTCCTGTAATTCATTTTTCTTCAAGCAGGCTCCAACTCATGTAGTGTTCACCCAACCAATTAAGAGTTTTTTTGACTTTGCTTCTGCTACATGCTACATAAATAGACATTGTTTACTATGTCACGCATGCCACTTCAATTATGAATGAATTGTATAAAGCAAAAACAAGCACATTGCATTTAGCATGGGGAAAAGCATTCTCCTGTTGATAATTTTTTGCAGGACTTAATCACAGTTTCACTCTCAAAGATCCATCAATGAAAACAAGGAGAAAATCTTATTGGAAAAAACAAGAAAAAAATTGATTCAGTCTGATTCAGTCGACTGACGGCTCAAATTTCTTCTATGTATTTTCTTCCATTCTCACAATAGCTCCACTGAGTCAAATACAGAAAATAATCTTGTTGGTTTCTGCCTTTTTTCCCACCAAAATCACTGTTTCTGATGAAGCAATGAGCTCTTTCTACCACACAGCCTCAGATGAATATTTTGCTTGGTTTCGATCATTTAGGTGTAAGGAAGATGCCTGTTTTCTAACTGAATGTCTGTGTCTATTCAATAATGTGCTCAATGTGCCACAGTGACCCCCGAGTCTGAATGCAACTTAACATAACTGTTATGTTCTTTCTCTGATTTCAATTGTAGCTGTTGCTGCACTTTGTTGACCCACAGAAAAATTGAAGAAGCTACTGAGGTTCATCACAAAGAAGGATCCCAAACAAAGTTCCTAAACTAAAAGATCCTAAACAAAGATTACATTTTGATAACAAAATAAAACATAAACAGAATAAACACAAAATAAACTGATGGAGGTCACGAATGCAAACCCCTTCCCCATTTCATTGTCATCATCAAGGTCATCATGGGAACAACATTAAAACAGCTGCCAGAGGCAGCAGGGAGGGAAAACCACAAAGGATGACAATGCTTCTCTGCTATACATGCAATCTGAATTATAAAGAAGTTGGAGAGGCACCCAAACACAGAGCAGTTACTCCTGCTCAAAACAAACAGACACGAACAATTATAAAAAATACATAGCCTGGGAAAACTCAACACAAGCTAAATTCCTGTCTTGAAAACCCCCCACTAACTGTTTTCCCCTTTAATCACAACGGGGAGTCAGCTCACAGAAAACAAGTGTTAAAAGAAAAGGTTCTGTTTCCAGGTGTTTTATTTTTAATTGCTGACACATGTAAGTAGTCAGGATATTGCAATCAGAGAGCACTGAGGGATAGGATTATTTCATAAGGGAGAAGGAACTTGAGGTCACACCTGGAAGGAACTACGTGACAGTGTAGGAAGTAAATGATGTACAAGCTTTTGTCAGCAACATATTGTACAAGCTTGGAATAATATCAGCATTAGGTAAAACAGAGAACATTACAATCATGTTGCAGCAATACAAATACTTGTTAAGAAATTTTCACATCTGCCACTGTTAATCAAGGTTGAATTTTAGCAACACTTGTTAGAGGAGATGGTATTTAGTTTTAGATAGATGTAGTTTTGGCAGTAATCTTGATTACACACAACTGAAAGAACAGATTAGGAGGTGTATAGCTGGACAATTAAGTCTCATGCAGTCATCAAAATCATTAAAAGCAATGTTACAGTTTTATAAAATACATAAATTAGTCAGATATGAGTGAAGGTATATTCAGCACTTACATTTAGAGGGATGTACCTCTAAGTTTAGAAATTGGAGGAAGCTGTTGGGTTTAAAGAGTAAGGGTGGGACAAAATAACAATACTGGAATATATCATGATACTTCCCCTTGTGATATGTTATCAATACACTGGCACCAGATATTGATAATCTCATTAAAACATTCAGGCGCTCTAAATGGATTCCCCTGCATTAAGCCTGTTACCATTTTGACTTACCAGAGTCACTACTTCATGACTCCTCATGGTGGCGCTTATCAAATGAGGGTAAAGTGAACGGAAGTTAACTACCTTGTGGTGAAGAAAATAAACAACTCATAGGGGGGAAAATGGCGGACAGCTGAGGAAAACAAATCAGGGAGGCACTGTCATCTTTCAAGTTGAAAGTCTTGGCCCACTTTGGCTTTTACAGCACTGAGGATGGAACAAACAAAAATAATAAATAAAAAAATTGATAAAGACTGCGTGATCTGCAAGAACTGTCTCATGAATACAAAGTACATGGGCAACACAACAAACATGCATAGCAACCTTGTTCGTCATCATCCTGAATGAATACAAAGTTTCCTTTTACGTCCTTGAGGGCTACGAGTATTACTAAGTGTATCGCTGGGTTTATTTGCAAGGATATTCGCCCATACAGTGTAGTTAATAATGAAGGTTTTTGCTGAATGCTTCAAACACTGGAACCAAGATATGACAGACCGAGTCGAAAATATTTCCAGCATTGACGACAAGACAAAAGCAAAGGTGGAGGATGGTGGAGGATGCACTCCTCTGAGCTCTCAGCTTACTCAGAAAGAGTAACAGCGTCTATGAGATGCTCTCCTGGTTTCTCGAGCAGCAGCCTACCATCTGTGCTTCACCCGAGGTAAGTAGTTTATTGTACATTGTTACTAATAAAGTGTATTAAAATCTGTATGTATGTATCTGATTTGTTTGTATATCATATATATTCAATTTTAATAATGAGATTGTGAGCCTATAATATCAATTCAGGATTTTTAATTTAAGTACTATGCTGCTCTGTTCTTGCATTAAAGCCTAGGCAAGTTGAATTTTAGCAATGACTAGGTTGTGAATTATATAAAATATACGTTTTTAAATTAATGTTTTTAATGAAAGTTTCATTCTGCTATGTTCTTTTTTTTAAAGGTGAGAAAGAATGTCTCTGAAATCTGCACCTTGATGGAGACAGACATCTCAAATGCTGAAGAGGTTGTGCAAGCCCTCAAGTCAATCCTCATCATGTGTGAGGAGAAGACTCCAACAATTTCTGTCATTGCTCCACTTCATGCCCAACGTTTGAGTGACACAATTGGCACCATTGAGGATTCCCCTCTTGTCAGAGAGATAAAGAGCATCATTCATCAAGACGTATAAAAGAGATATCACTCTACAGAGGAGAAAAACAATGCTACAAGATATGCAGGAGACGTGTGCCAAAGTGCTGTCAAAGGCTGCTGCTCTGAAGGTAATTACAACTTCTAACAGTAGTGGGTCATCTGAATACTTAGTTTCAGTTTTGTGTTGATGTGCCTTTAAACCATCAGATCAGACTACTGTAGAGATGCCATCCATATATATCTAATCCATATGCAAAAAGTCATGTGTGAAAATTTTAAATCAATAGAAATTACTGACTTGCTGTGAACATTCATGAGCACCAGAGCTCCCTTGCTGTTGTCAGCTACTACTTCCATAGCTGAAAAAGATATCAGACAATACCAGGATGCTCCATCTCTACCACTGACAGATGACCCATTGGATTGGTGGAAATCTCAGGCACAAGGGTACCCATTTTTTGACAAGTTGGCACAAAGGTATCTATGTATCCCAGGGATTAGTATATCTGTGTAAAGAATCTTTCTGACTGCTGGTGACATAATCACCGCTCAGAGGAGTGCACTCACCTCTGAGCATGCTGATCAGCTGCTGTTCCTGAAGAAGAACATGCATATTTCAGGATGAATTTAAATGTGTGCATGTTTACATAAAAGAAGTTGGTAAGCAATGAAATGTGCCCAGATTAACATAAATTGGTGATAGGGCTGGGCAATAAAATGATAACAGTAATTGTCTCACTATAAATTTCTTAGAATAGAAATATAATAGGGATGAGAGATTCACTGATTCGCATCAGTGCACTGGCATAAATGTTCACAATGCAATTGCAGACTAAAAAAAGTGTGCACCGAATACAATTTGGGATGAACTCACGATGCATTGTATCTAACATCTTTGCATCAGTAAAATCTGGTTTACAAAATTATTAGTATGCTACTGTTACTAGACATGTAACTCTGAGCCATCACACTTGCACTTCATTTTTCTATTAAGATATTTATTTTGTTGAGGGAAAAGGACTGAAAAATGATTATACTTAATTTTATTCTTTGACATTAAGCGTGATGGATATCAACTGATATGAATATTTTTATTGTGATAACACTTTTGGCCATATCATCCAGCCCTAGTTGGTAAGCACACTGAAATGTGCCTAGGTTTACATAAAACAAGTCGGTAAGCACACTGATATCATGATGTATCGTCGATGATTGTCTTGCAATGTATCGAGTATTGCAGAATTGCTATATCGTGATACCATCATTATTGTGGTCAGCGTATCATGATAGGATTGTGTCGTGAGTTACTTTGTGCTTCCCACCCCTATTAAAGAGTAAAGATAAATCCATTAATCATGTAATATGATTTCACTGAAAAGTTGTAACAAAAAGTGACAGGCCCAGAACACAGCCCTCTTGTACACCACTGTTCAAACCTGAGTGCTAAGAGGTAATATTTTTGCACAGGAAACAATCTTTCCAATATATAGAACAAGGTTAGCCAACAGAATCAAAAGCTGTACTACTACATCGTAGGTTGACTTAGAATCAGGCTAAACACACACTTTTTCGTGTAAGGTTTCTGTAGAGTGAAATATTTTTGTGAAAAAGGGAAGCTTAAGATTTTTTTTAATAGTTATAAATAGCATTGATGGTTTTGTATATGTACACTTGTGTCTTCTCTAATTAGAGAAATATGACAGGAAACTTCACTAATGATCTTGCTCCTATATGAGTGTCATAAATTGTTTGTAAACTTGTATAGCAGGTACTTATAGACAGCTTTTTACGCTCTATACATCGTCTCACAACTGCTATAAGGACAGCTAAATTCAACTCATAAATAGCTGGCGAATGTAAAATCAAAGACACAAACAGTGTAAAGAGGAGACAGCAATGTTTACCACAGTTCCTCTTCTCATGCAAAAGCTCTACAGAGTACATGAAACTTTTGCCAACAACTGGCATCAGCAACTTACCATCAGCACAAAATCAATCTGCAGCTGTGTCCCCCACCTGCCACATACAACACAGACATTTTGAACACGTCATGAGCCTTCATAGAGTGGACTGAAGAAGAAAGTATCACATTTTGCAACACAGAGCACTAGTTAAAAAGAGCACATCATAAAAAACTCCTGCAGTCAGTGTATTCTGATGATCAGAGGGGTGTGTTGCCACTGAAATGAATGTTAAAGAAAGCCTTAGAAAAGCTTCCACATGCATATGGGACTGTAGTAGTTTAAGTTGGTTGGGAAAGGATAATTAATAGGAGAGCAAACAGGAACAGCTCATTGCTGGCCCTCTCGTTCTGCTCCATTAGAGTGAAAGAGCATCATTGGCCTAATGTGGCCAGAACCAGCTGGAGAAGAAGAAAGAGCTGTCTGGAGTCCAAGTGGACACACTAATGAGCTGCTTTTAAAGACACAGCCCTGCAACTGGCCAACAGGCTGAGGCTCGAGGGAACAAAACACATAAACAGGCATACACACACAAACACACAAAATGGTCAACTTGTTACCCTAAACTAAGCCTGTATCCTCAGCTAATGAGAGGAGAAGAGGGAACAAGATGTAAGAAGACAGGAGGATAATTGTGTGAGTGGAGTGAAAATTTGAGAAAATAAAAGGCAGAGACTGTAAAAGAAGGGTAATGGCTGCTGGATAGGAACAGATGAGAATACACTCCTGCTCAACCCCCCCCAAAAAAATCACCCTGTGATGGTACAGCAGACTACATGGATCCAGTGATATACTGCACATTTGTCTTAACCTCCCCTGAGACAGACTTATATTATTCTGCTGAGCTGCTGCTGATGATGATGATGACAGGAGAATGAGTCCCAAAATCAAGGACACTCACAGAGAGCCACACGCACAAACAAACACTCCCTCAAACATGCACTGACATACACACCCTCCCACACATCCAAGGGCAAAGTGATCCATTGTAAATGACATTGCTTTATAAGCCAAGACCTCCATGGTTTTAACAATCCATTTAAGCTGCTCTCTTGGTGAAAAATAAACATATTTTCTATAGCTACAGTGAGGGTCATTCTGCAATGGTCTGACAAACTTTTCTGTATCGCTACAAAATTAACACACATTTTAGCTGTAATTGTTTATCCATCTGTTTTCATGCAAATTATATTTTACAAATTAACTATGGAGTTTATTATTATGGACATGGCATTTTCTTTGTTTTCTCGTATAGATTAGAAAGCTTTTTATTAGCTGGTGTCAAAAACAATTATAATTAATGTCTAGTGCAAAAGTGTTGGATTAGATTTGTTTCATATTCAATAATTGAACAAATCTCCCAAGAGTGAAACTAAATGAAAATAAGCATATAAAATAATTTGAAACCAAAAAATGACCTCAAAGCCAAAACTGACAATAAAACTATACAAGACATTTGATTATAGTATTTTCCACATTTCTTTCACTGATTGTGATTTCTCTGGCCATTTTTTTCAGTTTCACTGCTGAATTTTTGGGTTACACTTTATTTTCTGTACACTAATAAGACATAATAAGCTGTACTTTGCATCAACTTAGACAAAAACTAGAAATGTGTTCTTTATTAGACAGCAAACAAATACAGTTATACCCCGATTAGACCCCATACACCTAAATTATGCTGTGGTCAGAAACCGTATAATGCCATATTAGACCCAAAATATACTATACTTGGACACTATTATACCAAATTTACTCTAATTAGAAACCAAATAGGAGATCCTAATACACTATTAGACACCATTTTACAAGATCTTAGTCTAATTAGAAATCAACAGGGGTGGACAGTAACAAAGAACATTTACTTGAGTACTGTATTTAAGTACATTTTTTGAGTATCTGTATACTTTACTTGAGTATTAATTTTTTTGGAAACTTATGACTTTTGACTCCACTACATTACTTGTTACTTTGAAGCGTAGCTTTGAAGTCAGTGGATTTCTTTTCTAAAATGTGATAGGCCATACGCTTGGTTTGTCACAGGAGAAAAACCAATCCCAGTAAACTACTCCTACACTAAGTCAAGTTGATGCCTATGGCAGATAAAGATGTCAATTCCACACCAGAGCACCCATGGCCATATCTGAAGTCCATGTTTCAGATTTTTGAAATGAAGAAAGATTCATAGAGTTGTAAAGCAGTGTTGCTGTTGGGCAGTTATAAAGCTAGAAGTGTGTAACTGGGATTTTAAGGTAGGTTAGTTGTTTTATTTATTTTTTATTTTCTGAAGAAGCTGCATCTACAGCAATCCCACCATACCTGATGCACACATATGCACACATCTGTACACACACACACACACACACACACACACACACACTGCCAGAGCTGTGTTAGAACACTGTCATGCTGTTTTGTCGAGGTGGGGTGGGGGGTGTCGAACAAAAATATGAAAAAGACAATGGCTGTCCTTTTGTTGATTCAACTGTGATTCTATCGGTTCTATAGCTTTTTATTCTACACGTTCTACAAGCAAGTCAGTGCATTCAGTAGGTTGTTTCAGAGTCATTAGGTTCTGTAAATGCTTTTTGGCAACAATACTGCAGTGTGTTGACATTAAAAAGAAAATGTACTTTTGAAAACTTAAGTATTTTCAAAAGCAAGTACACCAGTACTTTAACTCAAGCAAAAATTTGACTGAACTTTCACCTGTATTGGAGTAATATTTGACCAGGAGAATCTATACTTTGACTCAAGTAATGGAGTTGTGTACTTTGTCCACCACTGGAAATTAAATACAATACCATATCAGATCCAAAATATACAACATTTATACGCTATTTTACCCTCACTACCAAATTATGCTGTAATTAGACACCACATTTAATGCTACCAGTTAGGGGTGCGCAAAAAAAATCGATTCACATAAGAATCGCGATTCTATCTCTGCCGATTCAGAATCGAGTCAGAGATTCCAAGAATCGATTCACATTTTTCCAGTCTTGCCACGACGCTGTTTTCCATTTTTTCCTGACACGAATTAGCTTGCTAAATCCCATAGATGGCGCAATGACGCCGCCCTGGACCCAAATCCGGGGGCAAGAAGGAAGTGAAGTGTGTCGCGAGGCCGCGAGCAATAGAGTACCTGACAGAAAAACAAATACAACCTGGTCCACCGGCTATGAAGGTGATCATTTGGATATATTTTGGATTTTCTATCTTGAAGGGAAGAAGGAGCTTAATGCCACTATCAGGCGCTGCAACGCACTTCCGCAGGTTTGTGCCATTGTGGGCTTATTTATTTGTAACCGCTGTGAAACAGTCAGATAATAACGTTTTATTGATCTGATTCAGCAGCTTCCTCACTAACATTACCAGCACTCCCTCTCCTCATTCACTCTCTAGCCCGCTCGACCACTGCTTCTCTCGCTCGTCTTTTTGAAATGAGTCGGGAAGCCGTCAGCAAAGCCTAACTTTACTTTTAACGTTATCAAATGAAGAGAAATGTCATCCCCTTTTCCCAGTAATGTTTTTGTCATGTGGCAGGGTTGTACAGCGTTACAGGTTGCGTTTCTCCAAAGTTGATTCTGGTTCAACTTTCTCGCTGCGGCCCCTGCGGCCCCTGCGGCCCTCCATCCCCACAGCCTAAACACACAACACACAGCAGGTCTGCTGCCAGCTGGTTATTTGAGGACGGGAATGAGAAATGAATTTTCTCTCAATGAAAAACGTCTACTTGAAGCTTATGACAAACTGCCAAAAATGAGCCAACAAGATGTAGCAGCGAAACAAGCGTTTAAACAGCTGTTCTGTATTTTGAAACAGTCAATAAAATTCAGTAAATGGCGAAGCTGCCCGTTTCATTACTTTATATTCATGTAGTAAATATACAAATGTCAATTAGATGGTAATCTGAGAAATAAAGAAAAAGAAACAAAATTGGTTAGCCTATAATAATCACTCGCTAACAGTGATCAATTTTCTTGTATGCACTTTGCAGCTAAATGTAGCAGGCAGCTATTGTTTGTTTGATTTTGTGAATTGAAGGAGGAATTTAAGTTATTTGAGGTTTTACACTTAGCAGTTTATTTTTGCAATCATTTTTATTTTTGTATTAAGTATTCATTTTACCCGTTGTCTCAGGGCCGCTTTGGTTTCCTAAGTGGATTAAAGGAACATAAATCTTACTCAGGTTGACATTGAGTAGCAAATGCTTACATTTGAATCAGTGTGATCTTTTTTATTTGAGACCTATAAAAGTGTCTGCTGCAGTCAAATGGAAAGAGTAACTCAAAACATCAATCTAGAATCAAATCTATGAATATATTGAATTGAGAACTGATTTCGAATAGCAAATCGAATCGATTTTGAATCGCGAATCGATTGTGAATCGAATCATGACCCCAAGAAATCGAATCGAATCAAATTGTGAGATTTCCTGAATCATGCACCCCTACTACCAACATGGACCTATGATAACTTAATTAGACAACACAGGCTGTAATTATACAAATGTAATGCCATGTTATATCGAGCATAGCCTTTACAATAGTCAATAGTAAATAATAGCTAATAGTACATAGTATTACTAGACAAAAATGGTTAATTGATGCACAGTTTTGCATACAGTATATTAGTACATGGGTTAAATAAACACACATGTGGTGTTGATTGATTGATTGTGTATTGCAGTTCACTTGAGTCTGGTGTTTCACAGTGGGGAAGCTGGGCTGTGCCACCTCATCATTTGCCTGTGAACAAGCAAATAATGCACATTGATTTATAACTCAATAGTAGCAAAATAAGCTAATTGTGATAGAAAATTGATATCTGTCTGTGTCATGCACAAACTTACCCCTGCCTGTTCACCTTCTCCCAGGGTGTTCGGGCAAAAGAATTCCCTGGGGGCTCGCACACCTATTAATAGTTCCAGGAGGGTAACAAGCGGGAAGTGGGTAGAGGGGAGTTTACACACCCCAATATAAACCTAATAAATACCAATAAATATCTTAAATAAATAAATACATTTGAATAGTATAACTGAACTCCCTTTGCTATCTCGCTATTTAGGAACATCTTTATATCTGACTACCTCAATTGCCAGTGTTTAAAGTGCTAGTTCTTCACTGAGCGCACAAGGACTTTTGTTTTCTCTCCAAATTATATTCAATATGAATAGCTTCTTAGCATTCACCCTCTACTGAGTACCACTTTCATTAGGATGGATGGAGGCTCCACAGCATGGCTGCAAGCTGGTGCCGTCCATTGGGTGAAATAATCTGAGATGTGTTTTCTACTGATTCTGGCATTTGCCTTTGGATGGTAAAAATGTATGTGGGGTGAATCCTAGAAGCCAAAACACAGTTCTCACAAAATATCACACCCCCACTTGTGAATTTGCAAATGTGTCATACTCTCTCTGGATCTGTTTTTTTGAGCTTAACCTCGCCTCATAAAACCAACATCATTCCCACACCTATCATTTGAAAAATGCTAATTTTATATGCTTTGCATTTGGGAGCACTAAGTCTTAATTATAGAAAATCACCACATTTCTCAGTCATTTCACAGCACTTCTAAACTAACATTTTTTCATTTCCAACTATTGTGACAGGCTGCCCTCTGTCTTGTCACAGTGATTTATTCACAGATGACTAGATTCATACCTCGGGACAGTTCAATGACCTCGGATTTATGTTGTCATAGTTAGTGCGACATCAGCCTGAGGGAAAATTTCCACAAGAGTACTTGCTAATTCAAGGATTGAAACACAGCAATAAAGGTCATGTGACATCACAATCTTGATATGAGAGGAACAAAGTGCAGAGCCTTGAGGTAAACAGTGATGGTCTCAGTAGCTGGCCCAGACAGATGGCTCAAGTCGAAGGGGTTTAAAACGATTGAAAGTGTTGGAGGTTGACAGACTACGACAGGCCACTAAGTCTACCAGTTGTTTTCATAACACAACAGTTTAAGTTATTATGTTGACTTGAATACCACTGAGAAACATGAATTAAATTGAGAAGATAGTGGAAAAGATGGCACAGGATAACTCTCACAAGGAACGGTACAAGACATTAAAAGTTTTCAAGAACTAAAAGTATTAACTAGCCAACAGACTTAAAAAGAAAAGCAAATATCTCTTCCCTGACTGTTCTCCTACTCTTTACATGCTCTGTGTTGAGCTTTTGGGAGTTTGCCATTTCAAATTAATTAACTCTATTAACAGAATAGATAAACATTGATCAGATCATTAGTAACAACAGGAAAACCATGAACATTGATCAGATCATTAGGTACAATGGCAGGCAGCAAACAACAAAACAACAGTTTTCCTTTGGGAAAGCTCTACTTTTGCACTTCAAAAGACATTCCTCACAAACAAAACTATGATTAAACAAACCATAAACTCTAGACTTTTCTTAGAGTCTCCTGTGCACCGCTTATAATATTCTGTTAGACAGCAACATAGGAACTAAGGAGGCCAAAAACGGTCATTGTTTATATTTGTTTTTCTCCTGTTATCACAGCTTGAATTTACCCTGTGGAGTTTCACTGCGAACAAACAAATGAAACCCCCACATTGAAATGTGTGCATCTTTGAGGCCAAACGAAAGTGTTGAATGTATTGAATGTATTTTTCACCTTATTTGCAAAGCCTTTTTTTATGTTTTGAAACCTGCACTGTTTACTGTCGCAAAAAAGTGGGTATGCATTACCACTCAGTCAATTAAAAACAGCATCGCATCACTTTTCAAAACTCTGCTCTTCAGCACCCTTAGTGGTCAAAAACTGATCCCAATTTAATCATACCAATATCATAGTATAACAAAATGTTTTTCTTGAGATCATGACTGAGTTTGTAACTAATTGTAGATGCTATCTCAGTTAAAAATGCTTAATGTAAAGATTAATGTAAAATCTAATGTGATGATCAGTCATGATCTCTCTGTGTGACTGTCTGTCATTTTCACTTTAATCTGTCTACAGCGTGACTCCACCATCAGGTATTCTACACTTGGCTTCCATGAAGGAAACAGCAATTAGACTGAAGTTGTGACCTTGAAAAACCATTAATTTTTAATCTAGAGATAACAAGATAATTAAGTCAGGATCTTGAGATTAGAGGAATAAAACAGCATTTGGAACAATGGCTGCGTACAGGACTGCTGAGGTCACAGATATGAAGCTGAAACCAGACTGTGTATTAATTGTGTGTTTAATGATGAACCTTTCATGAAGGCAAAAAGCATCTGGAAAAAGAACTTGGACTTAAAGTCACAATTTCTGATCTATCCAAACATAACATACTTAATTTAAGTTGTGATCTTGAGAAAATCATTTTTACTATCATCTGATAATAAGATAATTATACAGTGGAAACCGCTTATAGTGATCAGGCCCGTCCGGGTCAAATTGATCACTATAAGCGGATGGTTATTTTAACCAATTTTTTTCTTTTTCTTTTTTTCATGCAGATTACCATCTATTTGACATTTTTATATTTATTACATGAATATAAAGTAATGAAATGGGCAGCTTTATTGACTGTTTCAAAATACAGTACAGCTGTTTCAGGTGCTTGTTGTTTCTCTGCTGCATTTTGTTGGCCCGTTTTAGGCAGTTTGTTATAAGCTTCAAGGAGACTACGTTTTTCACTGAGAGAAAATGACTTTCTTCTTCTTGCCACAATTTCATTGTGCATGCAGCACTAGCTTCAGGTAACCAGCCCGAAGCAGATGGGTTGTGCATTTAGGCTGCAGGGATGGGGGCCGCAGCGACCTGCAGCAAGAAAGTTGAACCAGAATCGACTTTTGGAGAAACACAACCTGCAACGCTGTCCAACCTTGCCATGAGGGAAGACAAAAACATCACTAGGAAGAGGGGAAGACATTTCTCTTTGTTTGATAACATTAAAAGTAAAGTTAGGCTTTGCTGACAGCTTCCCGTCTCATTTAAAAAAAGACGAGAGAAAGAGAGAGAGAAGCAGTGGTAGCGAGAACGGTGCTGAATGAGAGGAAAAAAATTTTATTTTCTGATTGTTTCACGGCGGTTACAAATTTCGTACAGATATTTTAAAATGTATTTGTTTTTGCGAAGAAAAAAAACCAAAACATGTCAAATACCAGCGTGCAGGACGGTTACATAGCTATCTCAGTCTCTCTCCTCTGCTCCACTGTTATGTCTCTCAGCAGGTCTCAATGAGGGGAGTCACATCCACCTGCTACATGACACACATTTCCTCCCCAGAGATAAAGCTGAGCTACTGACATAATCAAAGTTCTCCCAAGGGACTCTCCACAAGCTGTTGTTCCCCTTCTCCTTTCCATAAAGTAAGGCTGTAAAAAATAGGCAATAAATGAAAAGTGCAAAGTAATAATCGCCTTTGAAGTTCTTCCCTACATGTTATACGGTATGCTGTCTCTCTGGTATGGATGTATAAATAGGTAGAGGTATGTCTGCAATAAGGTAATGAGTAAAGTTTTAGCTCAGTAATCAGTGCAGTCATCTATGATCTGGGAGACTCCAGCTTGGGACCTGGTATGGGGACCTCCGTCATAAGGTAGTTTATTCATGAACACTTATTGTAACACTTTAATTCTCTAAAATTAAAAGTGTAATAAAAAAAACAGGACTTTTAAGCCTCTTTCCACTGTTATTCGAATACAAATACAAATAATTTTGCTGCCTCAACAAATACAAATACAAATACTGGGCTCTCTGCACATCCCTACGATTTACTTACTCTGAGATTTGGTTGGAACATGCAAATAGCTAATGTTAGTTAATTAATGTTAACTATGCTTTCCCTATCATTCAGCCGATTGCATGTAATAGACCAAACATTAACTAACGTTAATGTTAGCTGGCTGTCACACCCTAAGCCCTCCCTTGAATATTGTTTGTAACGTTGGTTGTACGGGTTGATTGATTTAAAGTAGCCTAAAGATATTGATAAACTGTAACTAGAGAGAAACCCGCTAATGGTACGTTAATCATCCTAATGCTAAAATGGCTTGCTGGCCAGTTTTAGGCTAGCGAGCTAGCTAACTCACGTTTTAGTCGGTATTAACTAATGTTAGCTAGTTTGTTATCAAGACTAACGTTAAGACGGCTGCTCTTCTTTTATGGCTTGTATTTGAGTTTCTTGTGTTTGTGCTGCATGTACAAAACAGTAACAATTAGTAAGTATAGGCAGTGGTTCCCAAACTTTTCATGGCATGCCCCCCCACTTTCCAGCCCTCACCCCGTCCCACTCTGGTGCAGAACGATTGAGAGACACTCATATGTAACCCTCTTACTACAATTTAACTACACTGCACATCTTAAAAAAGACAGAAGAAATGTTCTGTCCCTGTTTTAGTCAGTATGCAAGCCCCTTGCTTTTTTAACTGATCATGAATGTGTCTTCAATATAATCTTAAGAAGTTTTATGTTAATGTTCTTTTCCATGTCAACAGGGCATTCTCAGACATGAGATTATCTTCAGGCTGATCACAAAATTAGTCAGTTCTTTCAAGAACACCTCTTGACTTGGACTTCCTAGTTGTACCTCTGGTAAGCACTGCCAACGCATGTAAATGTCCCCCCAGAATTTGTGCAGGTCTTGCGAGAGTTCCTCAGGCTGATGATGGACCACATTGAATATGCTGAAGCTACCAGCAACACTGTTGAAACTGTAGCTGGAGAGATGGGGTGTTCCAGGTAGAGAAAGAGAAATTGCTTGAGCTTTTGGAGATAAATCTGTATGTGGACTGCATCGCAAAATTACTTTACGTTTCAGCCATTATAGTCAATACACGGATGAGGGAGATTAGTCTCTCCGCCAGACAGAGCTACAACAATGCTACTGACCAGGAGCTTGATGATGCAGTCCCATACATAGAAAATGAAATGCCCACAGCAGGCTATTGGATGATCAAAGGGAGGCTGAAGCCCAGTAGAATCCATGTCCAGTGGAGGAGAGTGACTGCATCAATGTATTGAGTGGACTTACTTAGGATTCTTTCCAGACTGACTGGATTGGGCTGCATTGTGCGAAGAACATAATCTGTCAGGGGGCCCCTTTCACTTTCACTGTGGCATATAGACACTAACCACAAACTGATCAGAACAGTACTGTTGTACAGATTGTCAGGAGGAGGTTTGTCAGCCAGATTTTGCTGTAAAATTCATTGTGTGCACCTGTTGACATGGGAGAAAAAGTTATTGTATAGGGTGTTATTCTGAGTTATCACCCCAATACCCCCCTACCACATGGCAGGAAGGGTCATTAAGGTGAAATTAAAATATCAATCAAATTGCCTGATGTTTGCAGTGACCAGAGTTAATCCAATTGTACATGTAAGATATCAAAAAAGATTAAGTATACATTTATGAAAACTTTCATATCAATCAAACAATTGCGCATCGACAGACAAGCTGCAATGTACAGACACAAACATGATGGATGTTTGTTGTATTTTCAGAAAGAACTTCAGCATAAACTCATATACCCACAGGGCTTATAATTTGAAATGTTTACTCACACCAACACTCTCATACTTCCCTCTACTCTCCCAGTCCATGCCTTATCCCTCCATTACATTACCTGCTTGTACTTATCTCTAGTGGTTGGAGCATATATGCTGAACACAACAATCTTTATTTTTTCCATCTTTGTGTCACATGTATAGATATATACACACAGACGAACTTTGACAGAGAATGTAGAGTTCTGTGTATTGTACTTCACTGACAGATTTTAACACTCTTTGGTGAGCTGTGTGCACTACAGGGTCAGAGGTGATCAGGGAGTGGAGATTGTTGTAATAGCCTGATACATGTTCACTGTCCGTGGAACTGATCGAGGAAGATTTATGTCATGAAAAAGTGTCCATAATCAAAGGTTGAACACTTTTTTTTAACCAAGCTAATAAAGAGGTCTACTGTGTGTAAAATCATAACATACTAACATTTGGTCATGTTACCAAGTCCTTGACGTTTCTGTGAAGAGGTTGAAAGAATATTAATTTCTATAGCCATAGGACTGAACGTTTGTGGCAGGATGTCAGGACATATTACAACACACTGCACAACCTAGTGATGGAACATGGCTCTATCCACTGTTGGAAAATGAACTGATGGAACTATCAGCAGACAGCAGCCTGAAGCTTCAGCTTACACAAGTGGACCTTGCTTCATTCTGGATACTGGCTGCCAATCAATATCCCTCTCTGTCAAAATGGGCAGTCAAATTTCTGTTGCCTTTCACCATCACCTGTTTATATAAGTCAGGGGTTTCCATTGTGACTTTCGCAAAATCAAAGGCAAGGAAAAAAGCGAAAGCAACTTTGAACGCTACTCTGCATGTCAGTGTCTCACCCATCCCACCACGACTTGATCTCATTATTTCCCAGAAGCAAATCTGAGTGTCTCACTGAGGGTGAGCAGAATACTTATTTTGGTCATTACAGTTGACAGTGGCCTTAAGTTACAAAAGGTTGAGAACCCCTGCTTAACAGAATATGTTTTAGCAGTCCACCAGACATTCCTCCCCAAACTGAAGGCAGACCTGAACATGGTATTTTACTCTTTGCCCGACTGTCAGGATATTCAAGAACCGGACATTGACTGGGATGTGGCAGCTGACTATGGAGACGATGTAAATGGTGTGATAGTTGTCCCTGAATTTGAGGGTCCGTTGAGCAAACAGCAGCTAGCAGAGCTTCAGTTGCTGATTGATCAAAATGATATACACACTGACACTAGGGACCTTTGCTACCTATGTCATGAATATGTGGTTCCTGTTTGTCAGGTGTTTGATGGTTAAATGTTTGGATTGATTTTGCTTGTTTTGGTGTATAGAAATGAGAATTTGAAGACCCATTCTTTCACATTAAAGTCTAATTCTCTGTAGCCATTAATCCAGTCAGTCAAGTCAGTAATTTCATACACCATTACCATATCCTCAACTGACTGCACAATACCAGATGTTTTCAAATATAGCTAAATTCTCCTTATGCTCCTCTAACTGTCTGTCCAGTGTGTGTGCAAAAAGAACAACAACAACAACAGAAAAAACTCAGGTGTTCTGAGTGTTCACAGTCCTGGCTCTGTAAATGGGACATAAAGTGATTTGGACTGAACTGTACACTGTTCCAACCAATCAGCAACATTGCCCCACTAGCACGAAAGGGAGCGATGTGTTTGACTGGCTGTTAAGCTCAGGCATCAACAACCTTTCACCAGGATTGAAGACTACAACTTTAAGTCACAGATGAGCCCTATCTGATTATACCTGCATTTTCAGATCCCAATTTTTGTTAAAGGACATCTGGAAATGTAATGCCAAGCTTTAACATAAAAGTGTTTCTGGTATGACAGTTTCTTTATTATGAAAAATGACTTAAAATAGTATTTGTTAAAATATGTTTACTTTTCAACAATCAAATTAATGAAAGACAACAGTAGAAAATAAACTAAAGAAAATAAAACAGTAGAAAAGAATAGAAACACAAAGCACAGTTCAAGGGGGGAAAAAATATTGGTTACAACCAACAAAACAAATTTTACATTTTCAGCAAGTAACATAACCAAAATTTAAGTGTTAACCATAGGATGTAAATTACAGATAATAATGAAGAATAGACAATGCATAGCACAGTTGGTTGTCAATAAAAATACATTTTCAGGCTTAATTGAAACCTTTAGTCCATTACAAGGCCAGTAAATGTGGACTTTAGTGCCTGTTGAACTCATAACCACCACAGATTCCCTCGGTTAGGTTGTTTTCAAAATTGTGGTCGGTGGCTAAGTGGCGTATAGGGCATGTAATAGCAATTGCACAAGCATTGACAAAGAAAGTTGGGGTTTTTTTTAGCTATAGTATGGTCAAAATCGATATAAACATTCATATAATGAGAAGGTAATCTACTACAATAAATTATATCTCATAAACATTAACCAAGGATAATAATACAAACATAGAGCCAAGGTGGATGCTTCCTGTAAATAAAGTAAATAAAGGTGACTGTAGTCTTGTATAAATCCTACTTTGACCATTTAATTGTAGTTGGCCTCATTCAGGCCGCTGGGGGCCCATGTGTCTAACTTTTGAATCCTTGATCTCTCTGCCCTCTTACTCTGTCTGCTGGTCCAGCCTGGGTTCGACTCCAAGCCCACAATGGTCAGATTTAGTACTCTTTGTAGATTAAAATGTTGTGCTAACTGCTTTTGTGTCTTTCCTAATTAGACCTAGATGTTGTTTAAGTCTGGTTAGTAATGGTTTCCCAGTCTCACCTATATAGGGCATGTTACATGAATTACAGCAAATAGCCTTCCTGGAAAAGGTCACTTTCACCAACAGGTCCCTCATGTTAACCTTTTTTCTGAGAGCTGAGATGACTTTATGTCCTTCTAATATTTCATGTTGGTCCTGTGCTCTCTGAAAGCTCTCCTTAATGAGCTGGTGGAACCTAATGTACCTGTGGGAAAATGATGTTACTAGGGGAATGAGCCCCGACTGCGCACCGGGAGAGAGGTTGGGCTGGGCCGGCACTGAGCCATCAGCCCACATGTGCACCCCATGTGGAGGTTCTGTCCCCCCAGTTGACTCCAAGGATGAGTGAGTGGGAGCAAGGGCCGCCAGGGTGTCAGCCTTCACCCTCCTGAGGAATCTCTTGGAATATTTCCTTTTTCTAAAATAATGGAATAGGGTGGAGATGGCTTCCTGTAGGTCCTCCTCTAATGTGCATATGCAATGGAAGTGAATAATCTGAGATTTGACTATGCCTTTAAATGTAAGCCTTGGATGGTAACTGGCCTTATGTAATAGTGCATGTGTGTCCGAGGGTTTAAAGTATACTTTGGATATAATGCGGGTCAATAGAGTATTTGTCTTTGATTGATGGGTGATGGTTATTAAGAATATCAATGAAACTCTCAAATGATTCCCTGCCATGCGGCCACACACCTATAATATCATCTAAAAATCTCAGATGAAATGATGGTTTCAGGGGGCACCTGGACAAGACCTGTTGGTCCCACTTGCTCATGTACAGGTTACTATAGGAGGGTGCATATCAGTGGCCCATGGCAGGACCCTCCACCTGTAGGAACCACTGATCATCAAACAAGACATCATCATTAGTGAGACATAATTTGAGTAACTGAAGAATCCCCTCATCTGGTCTGTCAGGATCCAGGTATCTGTGAAAGACAGCCTTCAATGCCTGAAGTCCCATAGATGTATTAATATTAGTGTAAAGGCATCAATGTCAATAGTGAACAGTGAGGCCTGAGAGGGGACTGCTATGGACCAAATTATCTCCAGAAAATGATAGGTGTCTTTAATATAGCTAGGGTGTCTCATGAAGAGGGGGCCCAAGATGTGATCTATATATTGTGATACGTTATATGTAGTGCTGCTGCAGTAAGAGACACTAGGTCTACCTGGAGGCACCTCAAAGAGGACCGTCTATATTTCTGGTTCTTTATGAATTTTGGGGAGCAAATAAATCTCCTGGGCTGTAGATCATCAGGACTCTACAGATAGTCTCTTTGCTTAGTTGTTATATATGTTTTATTGTGAAAAGATCGAATGATATTTCTAATTTTAGTTTGAGTCTGTGTTTTCATACTTACTGATACTTTTTTGTAGTATTTGACATTTTCCAATTAACAGTGGGCTTCCAGAGCATATTGCTGTTTGTCCAAGATGACTATTTCAGAGCCCTTGTCCGCAGGTTTAATAATCATGTTAGGATTATTTATTTTCTAATTGTTGCAGTGCAAATCTTTCTGCATTTGTGAGACTATCTGCATGGTCCGGACTCACCTCATACTGCCTCAGGATCTCTCTGTCTCTTTTGATAAGTTGCCTTATTGGCCTACTGAGTAGAGACCACTCTGGTCCCCAGCTAGATGGAAAAATAAAAAGGAATATAATTAAATTCATCATCCTGAAAGTAGTCTATTATCTTCAGTCATCTGTGGTATTGGTGGAGGTCTCTCTGAAGCTCCTCCCTATCAAAACTGTTGGGTCAGGGAATAAAACTAAGAACCCTCTCCAAGAGACACACCTGAGCCACAGTTGGTTAAAATAATTTAGATAAATTTAAGACATTATCCACTGAGTCCCGGGAGAGGTCCACAACCCAATCTGCCTCCCCGTCATGAGAGGGTGAGGGGGTGTCTGTCCCACTGTCTGGGGCCTGAGAATGATTCACAGCAGGGGTCCAGGGGTGTGGTTTCTCTCCCCCAGGTACCTGGTTGGTTTTAGAAAAAAATGCTGCAGTGGGCAAACATCTGCTTGGCCGTCTCAGGTGTCCAGTGGATCTGGTTCGGCTGTGTGTGGAACCTGCTGTGGTGGAGCGTAATTAGATTTGGCAAGTTATTGAAAATGTGGTCGTTAATCTCTCTCAAGTTAGTCTGTTGTTCCTCTGGAAGTGAAAGTAAGAAGTTAATGCATGAGAAATTTATGTCTGCATTAGGAAAGATTGTCCTAGCTGTCTTGTATAGTGCACATAGTTGTTTGATAGACGTCTTGTGTGGATCCTGGTCTCAATTATTGAGGCACACCAAGAGAATCAGAACCTTGGTATCTGTGTGTATGGGTGTTTTCTCACATATTTTGAGGAAGTGGTACAAGTTGGCCCCTGGATAGCTATCTATTTGTATGTTCTAATTGTGTTGTGGTGTAATCCTGTTCAAGTTCGAGTCTCCCAAGAATAACACAGGTTTATTACCTTTAAAGCTCCAATCCTGCAAATTTCTGGAAGCCCTAGCTTTATGGTAAAAGAGAACACATTGCTCCCAGAGCAGTCCCGTCCACCCTCCCCCAGGCCCACTGGTTGGCTGCCCCTTGCCTGCTCCCAGCCTTGAATATATTAAAAGTAGAGGGTTCAGATTGAGTATTTAAAGTCATTTGGACTTTATGGTCAACCATCTTGTCGACCTTATTTAACCCACCCATCATGGTAACCTCTGCCACTGTCCTTTGTAGTAGTGGCAATTTCCGTTGCTTTGGCTGGGAAACAGGCTAGGACCACCACCTGTTGTAGACCCAACCTGGGCATAGTCGAGAGCGACGTGGGTTTGTCAGTGTTAGTCTGTGTAGTTGGGATTGAAGTTAAAGACCTGCTCTGTTGTGGCCTCTCGTGGACCTCCGCCTGTACTATCATGATGTTTCAGCCAGCAGCCAGAGGCCCTCCAAAGTTATCATCTACCTGCCCACTGCATGGGGGGAGAGGGGGAGAGAGGGGGAGGAGATGGATGTCCTCCAGGAGATCTAGCGTCATCTCGTTCCCCAGTTAAGTCACAGGGAGAGGAGGGAGAGGGGGATAGGAAGTGGGATGAGGAGGAGAGGAAGCCGGAGGAGGGGGAGTAGAAGACGGAGTAATAGATGACATTATGGGTGGGCAGGCTTCGGTGTGTTTTTCCTGCCCCGTGTCCACTAACATATGACTCCCCTACCTCTGAGTCAGTGTTGTGGAATATCAGTCAGTGGAGGGCTCTGGACTGGGAGGAGGGGTCTCTTTGGAGTGGTTAGTGTCCCTTTTGGGCCTGGCTGCAAGCCCTTCTCTCAGAATGGAATATTGTTCCAGCATAGTGGTTCTGGGGCCTAAATATAGTGGAGCAGCAGGCTTATGCAGTTTAAGAAACTGGTTCTCATCCTCCAAATCAAGCCCCCCCTCCTCCACCAACCACAGACAACAATGCCCTGTTCCCCTGAGCCTAAATTTGATTTTGAAATGCGAGTCTGTCAGCTGAATTGCATAACAGCGATTGTCATCCTCTCTGTCATGTGATTAAGCCTGGGTCCATAACATTTGTGGGCCCATCCCATGGCGACCTACGAAGTGTCTCTACATTTCAACACAGTGGTCTAGTAGTAAAGTCACATTGTTTTGCATCCACTGATTTGTGTTTTTGCCACTTTAATGGAAGGAAAGGATGGTTTTATGAATGCTGTCAACTTTTCCACTTGTTTGATCATGCCCATTAGAAAGAAAAATATTAGTTATGGTCAATGATGGATTTATGATGTATAGCTTGAATTCCAGCTCCATCATTAGTTGGTCCATTGTAATAGCACTAGTGCCATTCTCATGGGGCTTGCTGTGGGTGTTTGTGGAGGCGGCCATTGTAGCTAGCTCTCTGGTTAAGCTTGTGTTAGCTCGTGTTGTTGGAGCTTGTGAGGTAGTTTGCTTTTGTTTCACTCTCCCAACTAAATTCAATGTAGTTTTTATTTTAAGTCTGATGTTTTAAAGGTGGAAATACATAGTAAAATGGGAAACCCTCAATTGCATGCTCATGACAAAACCGGAGGCTATCAATCTGTCTTTGTCATGAAGTGAGTGGAGCAGGTGGACCCAAATGCAGAAGACAGCAGGACCAGATGCAGAAATATTTATTGAAACTCAAAAGACACTGATACTCAGGAACAAGGAACACTAACCACAGATGACTCAACAAAAACTGAACTGAGAACAGGACTTAAATACACAGGGTCTGATTACAATCTGAACACAGGTGAGTGAAACAAGACACAGGTGAAACACATGAGGCATTCAACTGAGGTGGGAAAACACAGGAAGTAAAGGTATCAAAACACAAGGAGAAAACATTTCAAAATACAACAGGAACTAAAATAATCAGACAAGGAACAAGTGACACGACACAAGGGTAGACTGGGAGCTGATAGACTGAGGAAGACACTAGGAGCAAGGCAGGGCTAACAAGGGTAATGCCGGACAGGTGAGAGGACGAGTACATGAACACATGAGGAGTGAAGGAACACACAAGGGGAAACACACAGAGAAAACCAAATCCCAGAACACACAACACAATCCAACCAAAAATGCAAGAAAGTCTCCCAAAGTCAAATAACATAAACAAGCTCAACCAAATAACCATGCAATATAAGTGTGACACAGAAAACCCAAAAGAACAAAAATACAAAGAATCCAAACACAACAGAAAGTCCTGGCAGGATGTGACAGTCTTTATCACATT